>NC_053409.1:4311975-4322475 GCF_016859285.1 Xiphias gladius | reverse complement strand
TTATTGTCTTCAAAAACAATCATGCTATTGTTCGCCACACACTGAATGTAGGCTGGGCTGACTGGGGGGGTTACAAGGATTTTATAGGGGTTTATAGGAAAGTGGGTTACAGAGGAGGAGGTCGGGATGGAAGGGCCATTAGGACTATTAGAGGAAAGCCACTCAGAGACAGTTGGTAAATCAGTCAGTCAGAGAACCAGTCAGCTGTTAAATCTGTCAGTCTATAAACCTATTATTCTCTCTAACCTTTCAAGAAAATAAATACTGAACTGGGACAGCATTTGCTATAATACTGCAATTTAAGGGTCCTATATTTTACACTTTTCTGGTGCTAAATTTGAAGTTTTGATATCCATAAGAATATATATTTCTGGTTTTAAGTACCAAAAACAATCTCAATATAGTTGCACGCTTCTCTCTGGCACGCAAGAACAGGGCATTTTGTGTCCATCTCTTAGCCTCTATTCCGACTGGCTAACTGTTCTCTGAGTGACGCATGACCAGGCCGACCACAGGTAACAGATTGTAGCCTACAACTGTAGCTTGGTAAAACTCACTGGTAAATACAAATAGCAGTGGTAAGTCAATGCTGAAATGAGCCGAACTGTCGGTCCAATTCGGGCTAAAATGAAAAAACTTTATTCACTGGTCTCTAATATCTCTATCCTTGGAAAGGCTGTGCAATGATATATTGCCTTCCTGACATGCCAAGGATTGTGCAGCATTACTTCTACCTCTATCTCTTGTAGCTTGATAGCTCAGTGAAGGAATGGCCGCTTGTTGTTGTGTTGTTAATAAAGGTAAAACAACTGAAAAAAAAGGTTGGACAGAGCAGTGACTGTATACTCCTGACATCACAAAATTACGGAAGTCCTGACAGCTTGTTCACAGGTATGGTTTCTGAATACAGGCTGTGTGCAATTCACCCCAGATTGAGCATTTTGATACTTTCACAGTTTTTATATAGCACCTAGGCCTGCTTTATAATCAAACAAACATGGAAATCTTACTTTCTACAATACGGGATCTTTCATATGGGCATCTTTAGTTGACTGCGTTGATTGAGTTGTTGACTGGGAATAAAACTAGAAAAGCTAAATTTTCCTGAAGAAAATTTAGCATGCTTGCTGCTGATAATTTAAGGTTAAAATTTTTGAAATAGTTGAAATAATGAATGAAGTTAAAGTGAAATACTCTGTCAGATACAATTCCTGAAAGAAGTTGAAGTTTCAGTTTAAGTGTAAGCACTGAATGAATTTTAAGTATAAATTTAACTGTAAGCACAGAGTGAAGTATCAGTTAATGTTAAAGTGCTGAAAGAATTTAAACTGGAAGTGATCAATTGAGTTTCAAATGTCAGTTGAAGTGAAACTACATTAATGCCACTTCAACTGTATTAAGTTAAAGATTTCAGCTGACGTTTTGGCTAAAGCGCAAGTGCTAAAAGTAGTTGGAGTAAATTGAATGGAAACTAGAAATTGTGGATGGTAGATGAGCTGTAGATGTTTTTTTGTTCAGAGGTGAAGTGTCAGCACTGAAATGAGTTGAGATGTTAGTTAAACTTTAATTTACTATGTTGATTGGCTTGTTGACTGGGTCAGTCAACTTGGTGTCACTAAAATGTTCTTGTTTAAAAAAAAGAATAAAAGAACTCTCCCGAAACAATACCAATGGGCCACGTATCCTTGCATATAAATCTTGCAGTCCTATCGGTGATGGCATTTTTATATGCTTTAGAAAGGGGCCTGCTGAAGCTGAGAGTGCCGAATAGTAGGCAGTCAGACGCTGTTGTACATTTGACGTTGCTCTACTCATCTGTGGTGCCTCTGTCGCCTCACTTGGGTCGCAAGCTAGCAGGTGAGTCTGCAGATTTTGTTGTTGTTGTAGTGTAGGACAGCTGCTTTGCACAAAGTCAACAAACAGCCTTATCTTTGTTAGTTGCTTTGCCATACATGGTGGCAAACCCAAAATACTTCCACCCACTGCTTCTCGGTGCTTCGGTGTCATGATAGTCTGCTCAGGATGGCTTTGCTCACTAGTGTCCTCCATTTTCATAGCAAACAACATAACAAAACTTGCATCCTATGACTGTTAAGAGTACTACTAATCTACTAATCTGGGACTCCAGATTAGTAGCGGGACCAAGCATATTCTCATCTGAGAGAGGGGTACCTAGTGGCTAAGTGTGGACTTTAGAGAGAGAGCTGCCAGAGTCATTGTGGGGAGAATCTATGAGAAGAAAATTGCAGAAACAGACGAAGGGCTAATGGAAGTGTGATCTGACTGAAAAGTAGAATTTAGAATCCCACTTAATGCCAAACAGATGCTGCTGGGATAGGTGAATTCTCAAGTTTTTTTGTGTGTGCTGAAATATTTTGTGAACCAACTCGTGCAAAACAATGGGGAATGAAGGAAAAGTGGATGAGAAAATGACAATGATGACTGCGTATGTACAGTATATAGTTGAATATGCACCTGTAACCATACAGTGATCAGATTTAACAGGCGAGGGGCAACAGTCTTGAAGCAGAGGCTGGCTTACCTCATTCCGCCAATAGGTGCTGGAGAGTGCTTGCGGTTTGCTGGCTAGTGTCTTGAAAGATTTTAGGGTGCTTTCTTGGAGGCATGTTCGTAGCTTGTGGGACGGACGAAGAATCACTAGAGCAGATGTGGTGGAAGCCAGAGAAAGCTGCGGCACGGAGAGTACAATGGCTGAGTGCTCTCTGTTCATGCTGTCTAGCTTCAGCTGATGTTGCAAGATCTTGAACTCGAGACCAAGATCTGGATCTATGTTTAGAGCTGATTTACTGGAGACTTGTCGAGGGGCAACTTGAGAGCTTCGACTATAGATGCCTTCTGTCAATGCATAAATAAGCACCATCTTCCTCAGTGATGACTACCTCAATTAAAAAAAACAGGCAGATTCGGAAAACACTGAAAAGGTGAGTAGCAGGGCACACAGATGGTGTTTTAACGGACAGATTTGCAATGATAATTAAAAAACTATATCCAGTGATTGAGTGGCTCAAGGAATGCAGGCATAAACATCATGGGTCAGATATGGTAACGTCGGGATTGTGAATGGAGGGATTTGACAGCGTGCAAAAGTGACAGAGACCAGTAGATCAGTAGAGTATAGCTAATGTTAAACTGTGGAGAACCAAGGCATAATGTGAGGGAAGAGATCATCCTCATTCAACTTTATCCAAAAATTAATTACATGGTTGTGACGTGGTCTGAAGTCAACATAAATACAGGTGAATGACAACAGTATGGCTATCAATGTTTAAAATGTGCAGTCACAGAAAAAGTTAGATGACAGAAACCTTGCTGCCACACAGCTGCCGCCTGTGACAAGGCTAAACATATAGTTGGTTACTCTGCAGTGTGACAGCCCAATATACCTTTGTTCAGTTCTGTGATTTAATACAGCCAAATTCATAACATAGTTCTTATTTACATTTGTTTTTTAATATCAGACAACTGAGCAAGTATGAACTACTTATTTAATTGCAGCCTGCAAACACTACTGTACCTTAAATAGGAGTCATTACTAAGCTGCTGTCCTGCAGTGATAAATCCTTATTTTATGATAGTGACAACATAACAACATCAACTTAAACCCAAGTTAATGACAACAGGTCTGCTGTGTATCCAGCTATATTGCCATTTAAAATGAACCACCACAGAGAAAATTAGAGGCCACCAAAGTTTGTCTTGCTTTACAGGCATACAACCTTCTATCTTTGCTGGGCTTATGTCATCATTTTGGAAAAGCTCCTTTTATCTTGTATACACTGAAACACCGAGTTGGAGTTTTAAGATTTACACACTCTTCTCAAGATTCCCTGTCCTTTCGGAATAGACAATCAAATCCATAAGTATTTGTACAGTAACACAGTTTTCGTAATTTTGCCTCTGTATACCATCACAATGGATTTGAGACAAAGCCATTAAGATTTGATTGAAGTGTAAACTTTGAGCTTTAATTAAAGGGGTTTAACAAAAATATTGCATTAACCGTTTAGGAATTACAGGCATTTTTACACATAGTGCTTCATTTTCAGGGGCTCAAAAGTAATTGGAAAATTTACTAATCAGTTTCATGGCCGGGTGTGGCCTTTTTCTCTTTTTATTTCACAACAAATTAATGAGATAAAAGGTCTGGAGTTGATTCCAAGTGCTGAATTTGCATTCAGTAGCTGTTCATGGGAACTCTCAATATGCTGTCCAGAGAGGTGTTGAGATGCAAGTGAAGGAGGCCATCATCAAGCTGAAAAAACAAAACAAACCTACACGCAAATTAATACAGCGCTTTTCTATACATACAGTGTCTATGTATAGACAGGCACACACACACACACACACACACACACACACACACACACACACACACACACACACACACACACACACACAGGTACACATCGGGGGCAATTTGGGATTCAGTATCTTGCCCAACACATTTCAACATGTGGACTGGAGGAGCAGGGATCAAACCACTGACCTAGTGGTTAGTTGACGACCCACTCTACCTGCAACTCCAGCAAAGTGAAAGTCTGTTTTCTAGCCTCTTTTATTTAGATTAATTTCCATTAGAGGTTATTTGAGCTCCAACATCAATACTAACATCATGACAGTCGGAGTAGGTCAGCCAGACCACATTACACACTCCCTGTTCATATGCATATCAGTCTGGCACAGCCTCATGTGCTGATGTAGGCATAAATCCTTCTCGAGCACAAAAGTTATCCTGGACCTGGGACATGTGTGTATGTGTGTGTGCAATGATCCTTGTCTTAAAAAGCCTCTAATAACGTCAGTCTATGTGCTCTTGGGGTGTTTGCGTGTCTCCATAGTGACCCTAGCCCAACCAATCAGAGGCTGAACAAGAATGTGAAAAATGATGTGTCACTTCGCCTTCACAACCTGACTGTTCTCACCAGACACATCAGGACGTATTACCAGGTATATACACACACACAACACCCACTTGCACGTAGTGCCAACAGTGAGCTCACAAACTACGGCAATCTCATGGCTCACACTGAACTACAGTGCAGAGTCCAGTGTTTTAATAGTTATTAATCCCAGCAACAGGAGTCTTTTTCTTTTTTATAGATGCAAAAAAGTCAAAACAATTATAATCAGTTTTTTTTCTACTAATCAATTGTGCCATATTCTGTAATTTGTATATTACACCTACTGTATGGTATTTTTACCAATATTAATGAACTGTTCTTGGTTTCAGTCTCTGTGTGTCTTTCTCTTTGGAGATACAGCTGTATATTATATCTTTAGCTGATTAACTTTGCCTTAGGGGGGTATGTGTGTGGTATGTTTGGGAATTTGTTATGTTTTAGCCATCATCGTCATGTATGTGTCTTCTGACATGTCAATTTCAGCTTGGATGTTACAAATAATGAGGGGCCCTGCAGGCAACCACACACAAACACCAAACACTTTCATATTCCTGCCTAAACCACAGCAACATGTGTGTGTCATGCATGATTGTATTGCTGATGGTATACATTGGTATGGATCAACCTTGAACTTGCCAGCCTTGCTGTACTTGCCTGATGATCGATAATCTGCGGTGATCTATAGTAGCAGGAAGTAACGCAGTATGGGCAAATAATTGGAAAGAAATCTCATGTAAATGTCATGCTCAGTGTGACGCATTTTGTTACTTTGATATAACATTTTAATATCTAACATTACACACCTAGATTTTGTTTTGGATGTGTTATTATTTTCTCTAATTTGAGTCAGTTCACAAAGGAGAGTTTGCAGTTGGGTTTTCTGTAAAACACAGTAACTCTTTCCAAAATATTTGTCATAAAGGAAAATTATACTAGAAATTCATCTTTCTATTCAATTAATCAACTCTGGATTTAAATTATCCAGAAATGGTAAACAACCTTGGTGAACCAGTGATTATTCAGTTTGCTCAGGAAGACATAGCAAGATAAGCAGCATTCAGTTGCTCTGAAAACTAGTCATCCCCGTTTGACCGTTGACACGAAAAATTAACTCACTCTTCTCTGTCTGGGTTCATCAATGGCCTTTTAAGTGGAGTGTGTCGTAATTCACAAAGGTTTTGTGAGGAAGTTTTAACAATAACTGGTCTATAAAAGTGATTACTCACTTTGGCCATATTATTTCTTGGGAAAAAAACATGATTCAATTTATTGTATATTTTTTAAAAATATGCTACTTTGCATACATTCTCTACATCTGTTGATGTGGGGAAACTAGAAGCTGACAGTTTGTTGAAACCCAAAATTCCCATCTTACAAGTATATGCTGTAGCTGTAAAACGTTTGGCCAGAATGTCACTGAAACACACTGATCATAATAAGGAAGAGCAGAGAAATGGATTAGGATGCAGATGTGGCTCTGAATTTCTTGAAATATTTTTTTTTCAACTGTGAAAATATAGCACTTTAAGAATCCATTTTTATGTACAAAGGGAACGGTATAAAAAACCTATCTCAGAAATGGTTCCATAAAGCATTTGTCTCAACCAACCATGCACCCTAACCCTTACAAACAAAATTAATTTAAAAAGATCAATAATAAATTAAATTATGTTTAAAAAGTTGAGGGGTATCAGTTGTCTTAGCATATATTGTATCAATTTTAAAGATCCTTATAAAATAATAAAAGCTATGGCCCGTTGCAGTATGACTGGAAGATTATCGTCATAGAGGTTGCCCCAAAAGGGAGTGTGTTTCATAAAATATAGATTTTAGGTTGAGGTATCACTTTAAACAATTGGCTGACTGTGTGCTACTACTTACCATAATGGGATAACGTCATTTTATTTTACACATCAGGTTAGAAGAAATAAGACTTAACAGTGGTTCTTTTTGTCCTTAAATTGTAGTATTACATTACATTACACACAGAAATAGTGAAAACTGCTTCAATGTGTGTGCATGTATACAGTATGTTTTTTGTATAAATCAGAGATAAGGAGCTCAGATGCAGTTGATATGGCTGAGCTGCAGTCATGTCCTGTTGACTCTAAGCTCTAACCCCACACTGTGATGGGGTTCTCTAGGAAGATTTTTTGGTTATTTGTACATTGTTTGGAAGTTAATGTTGTACATAGTGACCTACAAATAGCACTGTGTTGTTAATTTGATAGTTTCAGATGTTTATAGTTTTTCAGTGAGGCTCAGAAGATCTGATATCCCTTGAACGTATACTCTGTATGAAGTGGGTCATTCTGGGCAGTATGGGGTTGATCTGTCCATGGTTAATCTCGTGACCAAAGTCAGTACCAGATAGCAATACCAGATACCCTGGCCTTAAAACACACTTGTGCATGCACACACCTCATAGTATAAATCAATGATTTATGAGCTTTAGAATGTGACTTAATTAAGGATCAGCTGCATAAACAAAAAAACACACATGCAGTGGCTTCGGAAAGTATTCAGACCCCCTCCAGAACACTTTATTGTGTTGTAGATTTAATTTTAAATGGATAACATTGCCATTTTTGCCCATCAATTGACACGATTTAATCCATAATTAAATTTTTGCAAATTTATCAAAAATAAAAAACTGAAATTTCTTATTCACAAAAGTATTCAGACCCTTTGCTTTGGCACACCAAATTGTGGTGAGCTTCATCCTGTTTGCTTTCTGTAAGTGCAATGCGAGCAAGTTCTTGAAGACGTTTTGCTTCTCATCCGAAAGGCTTTGTCAGTTCTAACTGACTAGTGAGGAGTCTCAGGTATTTTTCCGCTGGTGAGATCAGCTACACTTGTGAGTCGTTGAGGCCACATGAGTTGCTGATCCTCTTGGTTATCATGTGAGTTGTGAGGATCACATCAGTCAAGGTGTGGATGGGTGCTAACACCTTGAGGGTCGTTAGGGTGACAAGTGAGTCATTGACCCACCCTGCCATCATGTGAGTTGTTGATGTCACATAAGTCCTGGTGTGGATGGGTGTTCAGCTGTCTGGGGTATGGACTTAGAACTGCATTGTAGGTGGCTGACAGACCACCTCCAATTTTTAATGACGGTTGTTCGAGATTGACAAAGATGGCTTCTTTCACTTCTCTTTCAAATCATCGGTCTTCTCTGGCCAAAATGCATACATCACTGTCCTTAAAAGAGTGTCCTTTGTACTTAAGATGCAGGTGAACGGCTGAGTCCTGACCTGAGGAACTGGCTCTCTTGTGTTGTTCCATGCACTTATGTAGCGATTGTTTAGTTTCCCCAGTGTACATGTCTGTGAATTCCTTGGTGCATTGGACTGTGTAAACTACGTTGTTCTGCTTGTGCCTGGGTATTTTGTCCTTAGGGTGGACAGGATTTTGCCTCAGAGTGTTATTAGGCTGGAAATGCACAGGGTTGTTATGTTTGTAGAAGATCCTCCTGAGTTTTTCAGATAATCCAGCAACGTGTGGAATGTCAATGTTGTTTCTTTTATTAAAGTCTTCTTCTCTGTCTGTTCTGCCTCTTTTTGTGGTTTTGACAAAGGCCCATTTGGGATAACCACAAGTTCTAAGTGCTTCCTTGATGTGTTTATGTTCCTTCTATTTCCCTTCTGACCTTGTGGGAACATTCTGAGCCCGATGGTGTAGGGTTCTGATGACCCACAGTTTGTGCTCCAGTGGGTGGTGAGAGTCAAACAGTAGGTATTGATCTGTGTGTGTGGGTTTCTGGTATAATTCAATGTTGAGGCTTCAACGGTATACCGGAAACCCCCACACACAGAACGACTCATGTGACCTCAATGACTCAAAAGTGTTGCTGATCTCACCAGAGGATAAATACCTAGAACTCCCCACTAGTCAGTTAGAACTGGAGAAGCCTTTCAGATGAGATGCGAAACGTCTTCAAGAACTTCAAGCAAGTCCAGTTGCCTTTGCATAGCACTTACAGCTATATTATGATGTGGATGACTGACAATCTTCACAGACATCCTGTTTGCTTAATTTTTCTGTGAGATGTGTCTAGAACTTTACTAGAGTCCACCTGTGGCAAATTGAATGGCTTGAACCTGCGTATATACGGTCTCACAATTCATACTGCATGTTAGTACAAAAAACAAGCCATGTAGTCGAAGGTACTTTCTGTAGACCCCTGTGATAAAATTTTGGTAAGACATAGATTGGGGCAAGTATATAAAACCAGTTCTAAAGCTTTGAGCACAGCGGCCTAAATAATTGTGAAAGGTTTGGAACCACCAGAACTCTTCCTAGAGGTAGTCATCTGGCCAAACTGTTTAACCAGGCAAGAAGGAGTTATAGCATTGGTCAGGGAGGTGACCAAGAACCCAACAGTCACTCAGAGCTTCGGAAGTCCTCTGCACAGATGGGACAACCTGCGAGAAGGACGACAATTTCAGCAGCACTCCATCGATCAGGCCTTTATGGTACATAGGCTAGATGGAAACTACTTTGAATAAAAGGCATAAGACAACCCACTTGAGTTTGCCGAACAGCATTTAAAGGACTCTTGAGTGCATGAGGAAAAAGATTCTCTGATCTAATGAGACAAAAATTGAATACTTTGAGCAGAACTCCAAACACTATGTCTGGCGAACACCAGGCACTACTCATTACTTGGATAATTCCATCCTTACATTGAAGCATGGTGGTGGTAGCATGCTATGATGGGGGGGGCTTCTCAGCAGCAGGGACAGGAACACTGGTCAGAATTGAGGGAAGAATGAATGCAGCCAAATACAGAGAGGTACTTGAAGAAGACCCTGCTCCAGAGCTTACGAGACCTGAGACTGGGGTGACAGCCACCGGTCAGCATGCAAATGACCCCAAGCATACAGCCAAGAAAACGCTGGAGTGGCATTGGGACAAGTGTCCGACTGGCCTAGAGTTGCCAAGCCAGAGCCTAGACTTAAACCCCATATAACATCTATGGAGAGGCCTGAAAATAGTAGGTCAGAGATGCCTCACATCCAGTGTGATGGTGCTTGAGAGGCTCAGCCAGGAAGAATGGGATAAACTGCCCAGGTTTGCAAAGCTTGTAGGAGCTTCTACAAAGTACTGCATTAAAGGTCTGAATACTTTATGAGACATTTCAGTTTTTGATTTTTTATTAATTTGAAAACATTTATAAAAACTTGTTTTCACTTTGTCAGTATGGGTCATTGAGTATAGATTGTACAATTGTAATTTTTTCCATCTAAAATTAAATTTACAACACAATAAAGTAAGCAAAAGGTGAAGGGGTCTGAATACTTTCTGAAGCCACTGTGCACACAAACACGCACTCACACATCCAGCTGGGGTTAGGTGTTGGCTTTCTCCTAATTAGATAATGTCCCAGCAGACACACAGGCTGGTCCAGTGAATCTTCCCAATCTCCCCAGTGACAAAGCAATATTTTTGTGTGTGTGTGTGTGTGTGTGTGTGTGTGTGTGTGTGTGTGTGTGTGTGTGTGTGTGTGTGTGTGTGTGTGTGTGTGTGTGTGTGTGTGCGTGTGTGTGTGTGTGAAAGAGAGAGAGAGAGAGAGAGG
>NC_053409.1:4156975-4306975 GCF_016859285.1 Xiphias gladius | reverse complement strand
GAATTTTGATATCTTTCCCTATTTTTAGAAGATGTGTTTGAGATTGTGTGTAGATGTGTGCTGTGTGTTTCTGAGTGTATTATTGTAGCTAACCATTCCCTGCCAGTCACTTCCCTCCTCCCAAAACACCTGGATTGAATTCGCACGCACGCACACGCACATACACATACACACAACCATAAGTCATCAGCATGTCTCCCTCCCATGTGTCCTGCTCTAAACCTAATGTTACCTTCCTATGTCACCTTATTCCCCTGCCATGTTTCCTCATCTTTAAAAAAACTTGCTTTACCAGACGAATAACACGTTTTGATAAGGACACTTTACCTCTGCCTCTTCCGATGAACTGGTTTCTAGGATTGTATTTGACTCATTTAGTTAATGAGAAATATTTAGTTTGTTTTAATTATTCTCAAATTTTCTTGGCCTGTCCCGACAATCAGGTATTTTTAGGAGACAGGAGAGGATATTCTGGAATGGAAAACATTCCCTCCTAGTGGGGTGACACACACACCCACACTCTCTCTCTTCTCCACCATTTGCTTCTCTCTCTCTCTCTCTCTCTCTCTCTCTCTCTCTCTCTCTCTCTGTCTACAGGAGGTTTTTTCATATGGGCTGCTTGCCACATGCAGACAAGGAAATGTATAGCACAGAAGTCTATGTCATTTAGTGGCTGGACTTTGGTTCATTTCTACAAAATGTGTTTGGATTAAATTTAAGCTGCTCTTGTAAAAGGAAGGCAGACATTGTCAGTTCTGCTCCCATCATTCTGCATGTCATCATACACCGCAGTAATATATTAGCTAAAATACTTAACATTACTTATATATTTGTCTTTGTCTGTGCTGTACTTTCCAGAAGTCACTTGTCGGGCAAACAGTTTGGTCAGTCCTGTGACATCTTGTGTGATTTTTCTGGTGATGGAATTTGAGTTTCTGTAGCTGAAATTATTCTTTATTTTAAAGTCTACAGAAACTAAAAATGCAAAACACTTCTTGTGTGCTACACAATTTAGGAATGATCTACCTGCTATCAAGTTGACATGGTGAAATAAACAAATGTGTGCATGTATATTAATTAACATACAGTCATGCTCTGTGGCATGTATAAAAATGCTGAGAAAGCTCACTTGATTCTGATTTTGTATCAAGATGGCATGAGGAAAAGATCTTCAGTCCCAAAGACTGCTCAACTGGCTAGAGTTTCAATAGACACAGTGCCTAAATTGACATCTGCATTTAGATCTATGGGAAAGACAATAGTAAATAGGGTCAGAAATATTGGTCAACAGCGCACATTTGATGACTGTAATGCTCGTACATTAGTATACTTTGTAAGGAAAAAAAGAAGAGCAACTCATCCTCAGGTGACTGAGAATGTCAATGCAGGATGTGATAAGACTTTGTCAGCAAGAACATTTTGTCAACAATTAAGTAGAGGGGGATATTATAGTAGGGCTGCAGTGTATAAACCCCTCATTACATAGATGAATGCACATTTGAGAGTTGGTCTACACTGGTCTACAGGAATGTTGAAAAAAATGAAATGGTCAGATTAGTCATCCCTCATCCCCATATTCTTGACAAGTGAGCGAATGAATGTGTGGCCTAAACCAAGGGGATTCAGTGGCTCTGCTACACTGTTGGGGGCATTTTGTTATATGTGTGTGTGCATGTATGTATATGTATATGTATGTATGTATATATTTATGTATATATGTATACATATGTATATATGTATATATGTATATATATATATATATATATATATATATATATGTGTATGTGTGTGTGTGTGTGTGTGTGTGTGTGTGTGTGTGTGTGTGTGTGTGTATATATGTGTGTGTGTATATATATGTATGTATATGTGTATATATATATGTATGTATATGTATATGTTAATGCTTTTGTTGTCCCATAGTTGGCTACTGACTGATAGTTTCTAGTTACCCAGTGTTTGTCAGTTACATTGTCTTATGCAGAGTTATCAGAGAATTTAGTCATCCACTCTCTTTCTCTTTGCCTCAACAACCCCTGAACCTTCCCATCTGTGTTACAGGAGACTTTACAGCAGTTAATAGTCATGCCCCTTCCCAACATCCTCTGCATCGCCAAGGATCCGATATCAGGTAACACAAATTCCTTCTTAATGTACTTTACATCCTATGTTAATCAAGTCATGTATATTTCCACTACATTCTTACATGTACTTTAGAAGAGATCCATAATACACGCAAGGTTAATCACTAACTGCACTTACTTACTACCATCCTGCCATCCCCATGTTGTTAGCAATTTTCAAGGCCTGCACTGAATTGGATTTAAAAAAAAAGTATTTATGTTTCTTCTTGTACTTTCTTAATTCTTTATATGACATCATTTCAAACACTGGTCTCCTGGAGAATTAAGTTATTGCTAAAAGAACTTAATTGATTTACTGTTTGATAGTTTTCAACTTTAATTGGTTGTTAGTTAGATTGTAACCTCAGATGAAAATTAAATTTGTGATGATATATTATTATAGATCTCATTACATTACACCACATTATTTTATGTCTGCATTGCAGACATAAAATACATAAAAACTCTGTGAGGTTTTTTATTTTAATAAGGTTGAAAAAAGAAAGGGCAATGACAGAAACAATATAATCTGAGTGCGAGATCTCCTCTGAATCTTAGTCAGTAAATTAATTGTATTCAGTCTTTGTATTTATTTGTTGGAGCCCAGTTATAACAAATAGCTGAGTATAAACATCATTCAAGACTGTGTTTGCACATAAAGATGTCATGCTAGGCTTGTTCTTAGCATGAAGATTCACTGTCGGAGGACTATATTCCCATCCTCCTGAATTTCAGGTACCTTGGTAATTTGATGAAAAATAGCCTTTTAGCTAACTCTGGCACATTTATATCCAGCAATGTTTATTCATGTGCACTGTCACTGTTAAATACACCAATAAAAAAACAAAACCAGGTCAAAACCTAGTATATGGCTGGACTGTGGATACGGCAACCTCACGGTCCCAGGGCTATACTGGCGACTCTCTTCCACGGACAGTAGCTAAGGTTTGTCCGAAAAGTCACTAGATTTGTTGCTAGGTAAATCTGTGAAAAAACTCGCTAAAGAGGTCTGAAAACTTGGTAAATCTAGTGACAAAGGCACTAAGTTGGCAACACTGCCTTTAAACCCCCCCTTGATGACATATTAGAAACTGTTTGAGCCAATGGGGAAACTCCAACACTTGGCCGGCCGGTCAATGCTTAAATTTATTATCTGTAATGACACTAAGTATACTTTAGTAGTGTGGCAGATGTAGTGGTGTCACATTGAAAATTGTCGATACTGGCTGCATCTTTGCAGTTAAAAACCGTGCTGTTTATGTTAAATTGTTTTTAAATGAATAGTGTGTAGTCAGCAATGAAAGGTTAGCTCTAGCATAGTATACTCTAACACTGCCTTAGGTGTCCTGCAGCCTCAATCACCATCAAGCTTTAGATCATTCCTTCAAACATAATGTCTGAAGACTTGCTGTGTAGCTTTTATAAACTTTTTTTCTTGTAGTGACTTTTTCTTTTCCCTTTTATTCAGCTTATTCAGCTTTATTCTGTTTCTGTGTTTTGTTCACCCCAGCCAAAAGCATGGAAGAACTGAGAAGACTTTTGTTACTGATACTAGGTTGTGCTGTTCAGGTAACACACACACACACACACACACACACACACACACACACACACACACACACACACACCCAACAGCAGTTTACTGTGCCACCCATACTCACCCAGGAAGTGTTTTTGTGTCTGTTTAGTTTTGCATGTCTGAGCACAGACGTTCAGTGTGTTTGCTGATAAGGTGCAGGGTGGGACTGGATGTGGGTGGGACCGTGGGATTCAAAAACACATGAAGTCATATCAGTGGTTTCCTAAAGTAACAGTCTACAGGATTATGGAACTCTAAAATGAAAATATTGGCTATTTGAACATAACATTTTGGTGATTTAAGAGTCTTGCTCAAGAGAACTCTAACAGTTGTTTAAATATTTGTATAAGTTAATTAAGACAATAAGTTTGGGGGTGTTTTGAAAGTTTTCGAATGTTTTGAAATCCATTCTAAAAAACCATGAATTTAATTTAAGAATTAGCCAGAAAGGTGAGTTAAGAGTTAAACGGGTTACATGTAAGTAAAGAGGAGAGGCCACTCATGTGGGAGGTGAGGGCGCAGGTGGTTTCTCTGTCTGTCTGTCTGTTTGTTCATACAGCTCTTTGTTGTCTCTCATTTCCATTCCCCCATGGCTCTGAACCCACCTTACAATTTTTTCATCTTATCTTTCCCTTGTTTTCCTTTACCTATGGCTGCTCTGTTTCTCTCTTCCTCACTCCGTAGTTCCTAATTTCCCTTCCTCTCTTTCTGTCTTTCTTCCTTTTACCTCCCTCCCTACTTGTACTTGTTCTACTGGTTCCATGAAAGAGGAAGGCCATGAGGGAGTGATGAATGGAAAGACAGAGGGAGGGAGAGCTGATAAAGCCACATTAAAATGTTGTTGGTGTTCAAAATAACCATTTCTCCAGGCCAGCAAACATTTGCCAAACAAACTTACATTTTACGTCAACAGTGTAATGGCAACATACAGAAACATTAATAACCTGGAGTTTTTGTTTGATCTTAATAAAAAAATAAACAAATTTATTAAAATATGTATCCTATTTCAATTTATTCCTGTATGTATATGTATCTGTTCATGTGTGTGCACGTTCAGTGTGAGCGTAAGGAGGAGATGATAGAGAAGATAAAGCTGCTGGACATCGAGACCCAGGCTGCCATCGTCTCTCACATCCAGGAGGTCAGTAGAGCACAATGCTAGTGTAGTCTATGATAGACCCTAGGTCAGGCTAATGATGCTAGTTAACCTCTTCAACCCCGCAGACACTGTAAAGAGTACTCATTACTTGCTGCGTGGACCAGCATTGTTCAGACTCACAGAACTTAAGTTAAGATCCCGAGGTTTCCAAATGTGTCAAACAATTCATGCCAAATTACAACAGTAATGCTTATAAAAAATGTAAATCTTTTAGAATTTTCCATTTAATTAAACAGTGTAGCTTTGGTATTAATATTCTAACCAATATTAGAATATAATAAAGTGCCAGAACGCTGAATATGCTGTGTGGGTGTGTATGGGGTTGTGTGTATGTGTGTCTGTTTTGCAGGTCACCCATAACCAGCTGAATGTTCTTGACCTGTCCTGGCTAGAGGAAGGAGCAGAGCTTGCGCACGAAGAGCTGGAACCTCTGTCCCGTAACATGGCTGCATCGTTGCAACAACTGATTGACCAGAGAGACAAAGCCAGTGAGGTACTGAGACACAAACACAAGGACCATTGCCAGGCTGATCATTTTATTTTATTAATAATGATTAGAATATTTTTATTTATGTATCATATTTAAATACAGTAAATGTATAATGTACAGTCATTATTGTTTACTTTCTTCATGTGATGGATATAATGCAGTTTATTGTGATGCTAGTGCAGATTTGTAGTGTCAAGTGAAGTAATGATGTTTTATAGTATTTTCCAATGTAATGAATATATTTTGTCAGGAAATCATAAATGTTGGCAGAGGTCTTCTTGTAGAATTATTTCAATGGGAAAACAAGAATTAAATGTAAGTTTAGCAGAAACATTTCTGCCTTCCAGGAGATTGTGGATCTGACCCAGGAGAGGGATTACCTGTTCTGTCAGCAGCCCCAGGAAGGGTGCAGGAACCTGGGCATGAGCAGCCTGGAGGGTCGGCAGAGTTCTGGGGGTGTGGGAGTGAATGACAGAGGATCGGCTGTGACTGTGTCTTGGCTGACTAAAGAAGAGAAACAGCATCTGTCTGTGGAGCTCGCTGATACCAAGGCCAAGCTCCGCAGATACAGACAAGAACTGTAAGTCTTTTAATCAAACAATAAAGTTAAAACTTGGATGTTGGCCTATCTGATACTAATAAGTCCAGAAATGGTGTTTCATGGCAAACAAATATTCCAGTTTGACTAAAGCAGCAGCTCATTGCACACTGTTACCCATCAGAGTAACCCAGAAAGTTTTTCTGTGTGTCATTGATTTAAGGTTGAACTGTGGTGATACAAGCAGCGGCTGAAAGTCATTATACTACCAGCATAGGTTATTATTCTGTCTAGCTCTGATCAGTCTACAGTATAATCACACAGGGGAGCCATCTATTTGGAGATTAAAAATACACTCCCACTCTACACACAGCAACCAAAAGTCATTCTGCAGAATATACACCGATTTCAATGTTGTGGCTGAATGGTGTTCAATCGAGATTCTTTTACCTAATAAAATAAAGACTTCAAGTATGACCACTTTAATATATGTTTCATAATCTCATTACTGTGAGCTGTTAATCTCTCAAGTGAATCTCAACCTATATTGAAATTTCCAGGGTGTGGGGCTGATTATACAGCATAATGATTGTAAAACTTTTATTTGAAACTACTCGGGTTATTGATGTGTGTGTGTGTGTGTGTGTGTGTGTGTGTGTGTGTGTGTGTGTGTGTGTGTGTGTGTGTGTGTGTGTGTGTGTGTGTGTGTGTGTGTGTGTGTGTGTGTGTGCAGGGAGGAGAAGACAGAGCAGTTGATGGATTCAAAACATGAAGTGGAACGTCTGGATCAGGAGTTACAGAGACTGAAACAAGAGGTCAGGACCCATTTATAACCAGTAGTGTCAGACCTGTATTTAACACACATCTATATAGAAGAAAATGATTAACAAAAGAATCATAATGCCAGTATAATTATCACCAAGTCAAACAGCTAGCTGCTGCTGCTTGCTTTATCACTGTGCATTAAGAAATGGTGCCAGTGATTTAAAGGAGCACAGTGAGGTGATTTTGACAGGTGACATACCATAAGGACAATAACTTGTGATGCACAACACATTAGAAATGGATCCGAGTTCATATAGCTGATATTGATCCATTTAAAAATGTCTTTATCATACATGGGGCCTGTACTATGAAGCAAAATTAGTGGGTTAGCTATCTTTCTTTAACTGAGGTTTTGTGGTATAATGAAGCTGGCTCACTTTTAACCATAGATAACCATCGTATGATGCAAGGCTGAAATGATGCAAGGCTGAAATGCTCTGGATTAGGTTAATGTCAGAGGGTCAGATCAAAGCCTGCCAACAGCCCACCACTGACCAGTCAGCTCATTGGAAATACAAAGTCGTCATTCCTACAGAATCCTGAAATAGACAAGAGAGTTTGCAGTAGGGTGACAATAGTAAAGAGCAATAGATATTTTTATAGATCAGACTGATTTGTTGTACCAGTCTTTCCATTTCCACTTTGGTTTTAAAACAGAGTTTCCAGCATAAGGAGGGATAGTTTACCACACTAAATAACTATATAATGATGATTATAGCTATATTTTAATTGCACAAAGATTATTATAATCCTGACAGGATTCCTGAAAGTGTCAATGGGTTTACACTCATATTACATCACTTACTGTTAAATATTTTCCATGATTATGAATACAACATTTCAGTCTTAGTTATGGCTTACTTTTAGAATCTGTAGTGTTTCTACAACTTGTTAGTCTGTTATAATTATGTGATTATATTGTTTATATTTCACCTTCTTAAATATCACTTTCTGTTGTCACTATAAGCAAATTTTCCTGTGGCTATCACTGTTTCATCTCATTTCATATGAAGTACTTAATTAATAGTTCTGATGATGTCGCTTGTAATTAATAAGTCCGCAGTCTTTCACATGAACATGAGTGAACTGAGCCAGTTGATAACCAGCTTATAACACAGGTTATACAGGATGGCCAGTGTTCAGCTCGTTGCAGCAGGTAACCCAGCTTGACAAAGTGAAGCTTGCTTTGTGATACAGGCCCCTGTTAAAATCTTGCAGATTGGCTTGGCACATCCTTGGTTCTTAGTTAGATTATAACTTTTATTATAACTGTTATAAGATGTAGTTATGATACTTTTATTGGTTAGTAGAGTAACAAAATAAAGCATATATTACAAGTTTTAACATTGTTTGTTATCGAAACTAAAAAGCTGAAATTGTTATTTTGTAGAAGTTTTCAATTCAATTCGGTTCAACTTTATTGTCATTGTACTTGCATACACGAAACATAATCAGAAACAAAACTACTGCGTCAGAGCACACTGCCATACTACATACTACAGTCTCAGAGATGTTAAAATGTGATGTCTGTCTACACATAATTTATTTTGGAAATCAACCCTATAATCCGGATCTAAATCATGAGTCTGCAATTTTTACTTTGGTTCCATAACTTCCTTTACATGTCATTCAAGCTTACATTCAAATACTGCTCAATTTAACAGCAAATTCAGATTGCGACTTTGTCTTTGTATGATGAATAGATTTAATATTAGGTTTAGTTTATCCTTACGGAAAAAATTAAGTTCATGGAAAGTTATAATAATGCATATATGTATGTGGTTCAGAACCAGTCGCTGTCTTGTGAGGCTCGTTCGGCCCGAGTGTACCGGGACGAGGTGGACTCATTGAGGGAAAGAGCAGCCAGGGTTGATAGACTGGAGACTGAACTGACCAGATGTAAAGAAAAACTCAATGATGTTCACTTCTACAAGACCAGAGTTGAGGTACAACCACAGCTTCACAATACACAATACACAATGCAATATTTTGAACATTATGAGAGACTACCATATATCCTATTATTGGATATGTTTAGTTTCTTGTTGTACAGCTTCTCATATTTGTGTGGTTTGTTTTTGCAATGCATAAAGCTTTCAACTGACACTGGAGACATAAACAGAATATGAACCCAGACTGACTTGCATCTATCGAGGACAAGCCGCTCAACATGTGTGTATGTATGTGTGTGTGGTTATTCAGGAGCTTCGTGAGGACAACCTGACTCTGATGGAGACAAAGATGCTGTTGGAAGAGCAGCTGTCAGCCTCCAGGGGTCGCTTTGAAAAACTTCACACGCTGGAGAAAGACAACCTGTTACTACGAGCTAAAATACACGACCTTGAAATGGTGTTATACTATACCTTTCTGTTATAGTCATGTTCAACTATATATGTTTTCTGCAATATCATTCTAAACCAGAATGTCATCTTTAAGCTGTTTTAAAGGGATTTCTGCTTTACAAGGGCAAAAAAATTCAATTCAATTCTATTCTATTCTAATTCTATTGGAGCATTTTGCACTGTTGTACACTGGTGGCCCTATATGTCAGCAAAGCAGCTGTATAGATTTTGAGGACTTAATGTAGTTCCAAAGTTTTTTTAACCTTGTTTTTGTTAAACAAGTTTACCATCTGTCTATATGTGTGTTTAACTGCCTTTCTACGCCTGTGTATTTTGAGGGTATGAGAATACTTTAACATCATATGGTAATCTTTTGTGTGTGTGTTGTGCAGGAGAGGGACAATGAACGTCATAGGCTGGAGGAGCTGGTGGAGGAGAACATGCTGCTGGAGATCGGACAGAAACAGAGTATGAACGAGTCAGCTCATTTAGGCTGGGAGCTGGAACAGCTGACCAAGAACCATGACAACACTAACATAGAGAGTAAGCCTGCTTTTTTCTATTATTTTCTGTTATATGCTGTTCTGTTTGTGTGTCCAGAAATGTGATTTTCCATATTCTGTCCTAACCAAAGTATTTTTCTCTGCTGCAGCTCGTAAGTCATTGGTCCATGAGCTAAATGAATGTGTCTCCAGTCGAGTGTTGAAGCTGGAGAAGGAAAACCGGGAGCTACAGGCCTCTATAGAGAGACTGAAAGAGGAGAACCACCTCTTGCAGGGGCAGCAGCTCCATACTCAGGAGCTGGACAGGGAGAACCAGAGTCTTAGCAAGAAGGTGGGAGGCCTGGATATGGTAGAGCCATTTGTACAGTGAGGAGAGACTGTGTACAAATGCTTCAAAGAGTTGTAGACAAACTAAATGGCCCTACAAAATATATTTTAATTGTTACAGACAAGAACTGATTCTCATTTTCCATTGCTTATTTGTATCCCTTGTTACTAATAACTACTGTACCTTTGTCTTTTTTATTTTTTGTTTGTTAGTTGGAGCGTCTTCAGTGCTTGTTGGACCAAGAGAGATTGACCAATCAGGAAATGGAATCACTAGGAGAGGAAATATTGAAGGAAAAGCATAGTCTGGAGAGAGAAATGCATGCTCTGAGGGCAGAGAAGGATCAGCAGGTAGTTAACACACAAATACACTCAGGTAAAATATGAGGCCAAAATGCTTTCTCTGTTGACGCGCTTGTCCCTTTGTTCTACTTGTGTGATCAGATCTCAGAGTTAGAGAGTGAGAAGCAGCACCTGTCTGATGCAGTGGTGTCCCTTCAGGAGCGTGCACAGTCTAACAGTGAGGCAAGGGTCCGTGAGGTGGAAGCAGAGAACCGTTTACTGCACCAGAACATCACTGACAACAGCCCTCGATTGGCCAGCTTGGAAACTCAACTCAAAATATCCAATGAGGAGGCAGAGAGGCTGAGGGAGAGGGCAGGTCGGTGCGAGGAGGCAGAGAGAGAGGCAGTGAGGCTGGAACGGAGCCGGGAAGCTCTGAACAGAGAAGTAATAATATTAATAAGATAATTCATTAATTTATGATATATTCTTAATGTAAAATTAATCTGATTGCTACGAAAGTAAGTCTATAAGATATAGTTGTCCCTGTTTTGCTCCCAGGTGATGTCTCTGCGTGCATGCAGTGAGCGGTCAGAGGCTCTAGAGAAACAGGTTTCCTCCCTGGAGCAGGAGGTGCGCAGACTGAATCGGGAGGCAGAGGAGGCCCAGCAAGAGCTGCAGCAACTGGGCAGGCACGAGGTGGAGAATGGCCTGCTGTCAAAGGAGAACCTGGACCTCCACTGCTCACTGGAAAAACTGCGCTCCTCATCTGCCTGCCTAGCCACCCTACAGGAGGAGCATAAGGAGGCGCAGAGAGAAACACAGGAGCTGAAGAGGAGGATGGAAGACATCAGAGAGGAGGCACAAACTGAGAGGAAGAGAGCAGAAAGGCTGGAGTTGAACATGGCAGCTCTGAATCAGGAGAAGTATCGCTTACAACAGGAAATAGAGAGGAGTAAAGAGGAGAGAGAAGAGGTAGAGAGAGAGAGGCGGGAAACAAATAGCAGAGAGGAGGAATGGAGAAGGGAAGTAGATGAACTTAAGGAAGAACGGAGAAGGAGGGAGGAAGGAGACAAGGAGAGGAGGAAGGTCCAACTGGGCCTGGAGCAGTCAGAGAAGGGCAGAAAGCAACTGGAAAAGGAGAGCTTGAAGATCAGAACACTGCTAGAGGGGAAAGAGACAGAACTGGAAGAGAAAACCAGGCAATTGGCTACAGTGGAGAAGGAGGGCATGGCTCTGAGTAAGGAAGTGGACAGACTGAAGGAGGTGGCAGTCAAAGCCAAAGAGCTGGAGAGGGAGAACAAGGAGCTGCAGAAACAGGCGACTATTGACAAGAGAACTCTGGCTACTCTGAGAGAGGTGAGAGGAAAAGCTTCAAGACTGACCCCAAAAGAAATCTTCAGAAATTATTCTTTATTTTTGACATGTGGCCAAAATTTTTCATGGCGTAAACACAGTGAACAGGCCTGTGTTAACCCCAGAATTTTAGTCTTGTCAGCAATGGAGAGCTGAAACACTATTAATGTAGGTTAAGGGTTTCCCACTCATAACCAGAATAGTATGTGACAAAACAATCTCACTACAAGGTTCATTTAATAGCTGTTCCGGAGCATTCAACTGTATCACACCATCTTTCTCAGCCCATTTACCATTGTGGATGATAACATTTTCCTGAGCATTTTAAGGACTACCATGTTGGTTTACAAGTTCCTTGCCTCGGAAACTGCATTTGACAAAACAATCTCATCACAATGTCCATTTAGTATCTGTCAGCTGTATCAGAGGATCTTCATCAGCAGAGCCAACATGAATGGGAAATCCTTAAACTGCTCAGAAAATTGTAAATTTGAACTTATAGTGTTCCATGACAACTGGGCAAATTCTATATGCTGAGGAAGCTCATGTGATATGATCAAAGTTTCAGAGGAGCTAAAAAAAATTGACCTTGTGGTGATACTATTTGTCAACTACTGTTTCCAAGGTCCAGAATAAACTCACAATCTCTACAGAATAGTATTGAATAGCTCTACAATAAATATATAACCACTTATAATGCACCACATAACACTGACTAACGAGTTTTTAATACAAGACCAATATCAGCCCATCATTCAAACTAACCTACAGTATATATTGTTCTAAGCAAGACATGCATTTTATCACGTTTATGGAAATGTAGATGTGTATGTAGAGTTTCATATTTGTGTATCACACACCTTTACGTTTGCAGGAGTTGGTGTCAGAGAAGCTGAGTGTTCAACAACAGAGTGTTGAGTTAGAGAGACTCAATGAAGAACTGGAGAAGATTGGACTAAACAGAGAAAAACTACTGCAGCAGGAGCACACAATGGAGGACAGGTGTCTTTCTCTCATTTGTTCACATTTTAGTCCTATTCTAGGGAGACCAAGCAGATCTAAATTATTTCATGTGTAATAACGATTCTTTCTTCATTCTTTCAAGTTATGAATGGATGGGCGATTCACTGATGCCTTTTGTGTGTGTTTGTCAGCAGGTACAGGCTGCTGGAGTCTCGGCTAGAGGAAACTGTCCAACAGACAATGAAGATTAAGGAGGAGAAAATCTCCACTCTGGTAAAGAAGCTAGAGGAGACCAACACACTCAACGCTACGCTGCGTGCGAAGCTAGCCACTGTAAGGACATATAAAGCTAAACAGCTAAACAGTTTAATCTAAATGTTTTCTTGGCTTGGTTGGTAAACAATTCACAATAATATGCCATTATGTATTACTTAAAATGTATTTATTTAAGAAAACTTTACCTCCTTTATTTACCAAAACCTTTAAGTTCCTGAAGAAATGAAGGACCAAAATAATCATATGGACCCTGTGTAATAGACTAATGTATAATGTCTTATTGTCAGAACAAAATTGTTTTCATAGTATTATTCTGCCATATTGATTACGAATTCTTTATATTGGTATGTTATTATAATTTAATTAGTAATGTAATGTGTAATAAAAAATAGAAATAAATAAATGTGAGTTTGTGTAAATGCAAGTATGTGTGTATACATATATAAATGTGTGAGTGCGTGTGTGTGCGTGTATGTGTATTTTACAACACCCTCTACAATATCTATATTGTATATAGGCTCATAAGACAGTGTCTGCCCTGAGTAAGGAACAGGAGGATGAACAAAACTTCACTTCCCAACGGCACTCAGGAGGTGGACGGCTTCAAGGGTCAGCCACTGCTGAGCTTCTACGAATCAAGGATCATCTTATTGATGTAGAAAAGAATGTAAGTAATACATTTTTAACCCCTGAATAAAATACGTTAATACTTAAATACTTACTTTTTTATACCTTTTATTTGTACATTTCTACTTAATTTGACCTGCTAATATATTTGAAGGTTATGTTATTGGTAAATAGTCCTCCTTTGTTTGCTACAGAAACGTTCTCATGTCTCCTACACTGATCACTAATGTCTAAATATTATCTCTTCAGATACTGGTGCGCCACAGTTACATGAATGACTTTATGTGCTTTTAATTACTACTTGAATTTTCTCCATCTGAATGTGGAGTTATTAAATGTGCTGTCATAATTTTCTCCAGAATGCCTCCCTGCAGACAGAGAGCAGTCTGTTGAAGGAGCAGCTTAAACAACTGGAGAGCCAGAACACTTCTCTTAACAACCAGATGGTGGCGCTGCAACGACATACCACCACCCTGCAGGAACAGAATTCAGCCTTACATACACAGACAGCAAAATTGCAGGTATGAAGTCTATCATTTAGACAGATTTGAGAAAAAAAATGAGTTTTTAGCTAATTTGGCTGTTGATTTCTAATGGATCTCCTAGGTGGAGAACTCCACACTCTCCTCCCAGAGTGCATCTCTCATGGCCCAGAATGCTGTGCTGCAGGGCCAAGTCACTGCCTTGGAGACAGAGGTAGAGTCGTGGCAGCGACAGCGTGAGGAGGCATGGCGAGGTCGAGAAAGTGTGCTCAGTGACCACGAACGCCTGATGAGCGTTCATGAGAGGCAAGCACACGAGTATGAGCAGCTGATCAGTCAGCATGCTATGCTGAAGTGCAAACAGAGGGCGCTAGAGACTGAACACAGGACGCTGCACAGCAAGTAAGTTTATAACTTACAAACAGAACAATGTGAGGTGAACACATGACTAGCACATTGTCAGTCAGGAAAATATGGGAGAAAATGAGCTCAGTAAGATCCATACGTTATTTCTTGAGAAATGAACGAAAATGTCGAAATCTCGCAATGTAAAGGTAAGAGATAAAAAAAATTTCACTGACCCAATTTTCATAATATTGCCTCTGTACACAACCACAATATATTTGAAATGAAGCCATCAAGATGTGATTGAAGTGTAGACTTTCAGCTTTAATTCAAGGGGTTTAACAAAAATATTACATTAACTTCTAAGGAATTACTGCCTTTTTTATACATAGTCCCTCTGTTTCAGAGGCTCAAAAGTATTTTGACAATTGACTGTCTGTTTCATGACCTGTGTGGCCTGTTCCCTTCTTATTTGATGACAAATTAAGCAGATAAAAGTTCTGGAATTGATTCAAAGTTTTGCATTTGCATTTGGTAGCTGTTCATGGGAACTCTCAATATGCGGTCCAAAGAGGTGTCATTGCAAATGACGGAGACTATCATTAGACTGAAAACAAAACAAACATATTAGACAGGTAGCAAAACCTATAGAGTTGACCAAATCAACAGTTTGGTACATTCTTAAAAAGAACAAATGCACAGGAGAACTCAGCAACACCAAAAGACCTGGAGAACCTTAGGAGACAACTAAAGTGGATGATTGAAGAATTCTTTCCTTGGTGGAGAGAAAAGTCTTCACAACATCTAGTTATGTCAAGAACAATCTAGAGGAGGTAGCCATATCATTAGCCATTATCATTGTCCCAATTAATTGCAACTTCATAGTGCAGAACAGAACTTCCCTAGAGTTCAACTATATACAATTTGTAAACAAATGCATGGCGTTAGATGAAGACAATTAGGGGCCAGACTCAACTAGACTGTATCAAAGGTTTATGCAAACAGTGTAACCAAACATGCCCATGTGGCTTGCACAATATGTAATTACAGACACGATTAAGTAGAAATAACCTCACCGCTCTCTCTGTCTGTGTGTCTTCTTTTTTCTGTCTGTGTGTCTTTCTGCAGGTATTATATTTTGCTTGAGCAGAAGGAGAAATGGGAGGAGCAGGAAGGGCATGGTCAGAAAGAGAAGGAGGAACTAAACCAAGAGATCCAGAAGAATCAGCTACTACAGCAAGAGAATCTTCAGCTAAAAACAGAGGTGGACAGGTACCATATTTTCATACAGTCACGCTATCAGATTTAAGACGAGGGGATCATGCCTTTGCTGTTAGGACACCTAAGCTCTGGAGTGACCTGCCTGAGGAGCTCAGAGTTACCAAATCACTATCTTTTCTTAAATCACTTTTTAAAAATCCTTTGTACTGGTTAGCCTTATAATTTTTTTATGTGACATCTTTTTATGTTTTATATGCTGAACCCTTTTATATCTGTCTTGTAAAGTGTAAAGCACTTTTTAACATTTGTTTTTACTGATTTTTGCCTTTTGATTTTATACCTTTCTATCTGCTTTTATCATTTATGGGTCTAAAGCACTTTGTAACATTTTTTTTAAAGGCGATATACAAATAACTTTATCATCTGGGGTCCAAGCACCACAGTTGCTGGAACCACCCTTGGAGTTGTAATAACAATAATAATAATAATAATAATAATAATAATAATAATAATAATAATAATAATAATAATAATAATAATAATAATCGCTACTAAAAGTGCAAATATATTCAAAAAGTTATTATTATTATTAAAAGGTTACCCATCACTCATGGTGGCACTATTATAACAGTTTCTATTGTTTTAACTTTTTTCCCTGGATTCTGTGGATTATTTTGCGCCATTCAGGAACAGGAACATACTCTCTGACTGTGTGATAATCTGCCATTTTTAATGATGACAGAAAGTTTTCACAGCCTTGACATTTCACACATGAAAATTCTTAACCAAGCCACACAAAAGTCACTACTTTTTATTCTGATACTCTATTCCGTTTGGAGTCATATATTTTGAAAGTTGTGTCGTTAAGGTCAATTTCACATAAACTTTCGTAGCTCCAAGCGTCACTATGCAGTCTTGGGACTTTCCACCTCTAGGTAACACTTTTCCTAAACCTATTATGAAATGATCCATGGTCATGTCCCCGTCAACACGTAAAATTTGGTTTTGATAAGTTTGTGGGTTTTATAAGCTAGTTTTCAAAAGTTTTGACACACAGCACTTGAAACTTCAAAAAAAATGAAAATCACTAGAAGGTAGTAGAGACTTCTTTCTGTTTGCAACACATCCTTCAATATGTGACAAAACTTTGCTTCACTGCAACAGATTCTCAATTATGAAGTCCACCACTCTACTTTTTTGACAATTTGCATAATAATTAACTCTCAAAACTTATAAAGTATTCGTTCAAATATGAGCAAAACGGATTCACAGATTGTTTTGGGTCTGTAGAAGAAATGTTGTAAAAAGCTTTTAAATCTGTTCAACACTGAGGACACAGTAACAATAAATGTTTTAGCATAATAGTGTATATACTGTCCTAACTTTTCGAAGGTGTAATAACATGAAAATCTCCAAAAACATTTCTTAGTTGATCGCAATCGTATGATTTTTCTTTCAGCATTTTATCTGTAAAACTGAAATTTTGGTCAAACTTCACTGCATTAATTCTCATTCACCTTTGTTTTATTTAATTTTCAGGTTGTGAAAACAAAAGACACTCAGTTCACTAGCCAAGCTGATAGTCTAGGGGTAAAGATGCTAAGGTCCGGAGTTCTAATCACTTCTCCACTCTATCCCTTGACTTCTGCTATGGTTGACTGGGTCATAAAGACATAAGAGGCCACTAAAATAGTTCACCCTTTTCAAAACTCACTATGACGTACTGATCACCAGCACAATAATTCATAAAGGTTAAGTTTTAAAGGTCATTAGTATTTTGACTCTGTTGGACTCTACTGATTGTATGTAGAACTCAGTTAATGTTTAGTGTCAATCTAAACTGTCTTGTAATGATGGTGTAGTAATCTAGACACATGCCCTGTGACAGCAAGGCCACTGGTTCAAATCGAGCTTGCCAACTTTGGTGTCTGCCTCTTCCTGTGCTCTGTTGTCTGTTGTGAACTGTGTTTACATACGTTGACTGTTGTATAATGTGTATATGTCAAACAATGTCCTTTGACACCGCTTGCGTCTATAATTATTATTACTGACAAAACATTGTAGATAGTTTGGCTGTGAAAAATAGCAAATTATGATTGGTCAGGTCCAACGTGCAGTCTGCCATGACTTAGCTAAGAGCCAAGAATTTAGGACTGTGTGATCACCTCTGTTGGTTAGGTTCAGGTACAGTGTAGCCATAGTGTGGTTAAGGTTAGAGGAAGTATTTCAGAGCACAGTTAGCTACTGATTTTAAAACTATATGAGTTGATCATTTGACTTTCCTCATATTAGTCCAACAGTCTTTCCTTTCTTTTTGACTTCTTCTGTTCCGCCTGTAGATTGAGGGAGATCCAAGCACAGCACTCAGAGCAAAGTGACGGGCTCCAGCAGGGCATAAATGAACTCAAGAGCTCATTAAGCTCCGCCCAGCTGGATGTGAATCGATGGATGGCACGATACGATTCCCTAATGGAGCAACACCAGGGCCTGGATCTAACCATGACCAAACTAGACAACCACTGTGAGGTAAATAAGGCCTTTTATTTTACCATGAAGCAGTTTGGAGAAACAAGGTCAAATATTTTTCATAGCAGAGCCTGATTTAAAACTATTCAGCTTTCCCTTTAGCAAACGGGTCTGGATCACTATCTATTTTTTACTTTCCTGACCTAACTCCATGGTGTGTGTACATGTGCGTGTGTTTAGCTGTTGAGTCGACTGAAAGGGAACCTGGAAGAGGAGAACCACCACCTGCTTAGTCAGATTAACCTGCTGAGTCAGCAGAACCACACTCTGCTGGAGAGGAGCATGGAGAGCAAAGAGCTGTATCACCAGGAACAGAAACTATACATGTAACCACACACAACGCAACACTTGCCACACAAACTACACTTACAGCAGCAGACCATATATTACCTGTACTTTGGTAATATATTGTACATCGCATTGAACTATAGAGTGAACACAACTATTAACATTCAGTTATCTAGAAATGCTGTCAGAAAATGTATAGATATATATATTGAAACTGTTGAAGCAAGAAAGGTTCAGAAAGATAGAACAATACTATACATTTGAATATTGGTTTTCTGTTTCTTTCCTTTCTTTTTGACTTCTTCTGTTCCGCCTGTAGATTGAGGGAGATCCAAGCACAGCACTCAGAGCAAAGTGACGGGCTCCAGCAGGGCATAAATGAACTCAAGAGCTCATTAAGCTCCGCCCAGCTGGATGTGAATCGATGGATGGCACGATACGATTCCCTAATGGAGCAACACCAGGGCCTGGATCTAACCATGACCAAACTAGACAACCACTGTGAGGTAAATAAGGCCTTTTATTTTACCATGAAGCAGTTTGGAGAAACAAGGTCAAATATTTTTCATAGCAGAGCCTGATTTAAAACTATTCAGCTTTCCCTTTAGCAAACGGGTCTGGATCACTATCTATTTTTTACTTTCCTGACCTAACTCCATGGTGTGTGTACATGTGCGTGTGTTTAGCTGTTGAGTCGACTGAAAGGGAACCTGGAAGAGGAGAACCACCACCTGCTTAGTCAGATTAACCTGCTGAGTCAGCAGAACCACACTCTGCTGGAGAGGAGCATGGAGAGCAAAGAGCTGTATCACCAGGAACAGAAACTATACATGTAACCACACACAACGCAACACTTGCCACACAAACTACACTTACAGCAGCAGACCATATATTACCCGTACTTTGGTAATATATTGTACATCGCATTGAACTATAGAGTGAACACAACTATTAACATTCAGTTATCTAGAAATGCTGTCAGAAAATGTATAGATATATATATTGAAACTGTTGAAGCAAGAAAGGTTCAGAAAGATAGAACAATACTATACATTTGAATATTGGTTTTCTCTGTTTCTTTCCTTCTTTTTCTCTGCCTGTCACTCTGTAATTAGTGATAAGCTGAATTCTCTTCGTCGGCAAAAAGAGAAACTTGAGGAGAAGATCATGGACCAGTACAAGTTCTACGACCCTACACCTAAAAAGTAATACTTGCATTATTAACAACACCTTACTTCTAGAATTAGAGCTGGGTGACAAAACTAATATACATAATATAATATAATATACTGTACACTTACCTTGATATACAGTTTTTAATGATGTGAAAATGAGAAAGTTTGATAAAATAGGGTCAATAGGGTTTATTAGGGAAGGGTTACTTGATGACACATGGACAGCCAGTCACATAACAGGAATGAACATACTTCTAACCAAACATATGGCAGTTCTTTAGGAACAGACAGCTTGGTTGAGTTTTTGTTTTTGCTTTTGTATTAGTATCACAAGTCAAACAGATTGACAGAAGACATTCAATACAGTACAAAGTGCAAGCATTTATTTTCTCAAACACCAGCAACTCTCCTGGAACAGGGAGAAAGAGACCCCAGCACACGCCAGCAACAAACTGTGATACTATTGTGCTTCCTCAAGCTTTGCAACCTAAATCAAACAAATCATTAGGCACAATCTCTTCACACATGCTGTTGCTTTTCTTTTATTAAAAAAGACATGGTACTGATCATAGATTGTACTGATATTCAAAGTCAAAAATGAGGAATTCAAGCTGATGAAGGATTAAAAATTTAATATACAGTACAACAAATATAAATGTTGTTGTGTGTTGTCAGGAGGAGTCAGTGGTCTGGAGCCAAAGCTTTAGCCAAACTGATTAAACCCCGAAAGGAGAGCAGCAGGGAGAGAGGGGGCGACCGAGACAAAGACGGGGGCAAGGACAGAGAACAAGCAAAGAGTGCCCCGGACATTCCCCTACCTGCCCCACCCCCACTCCTCCCCCCTGAGAGACCACCCCCTCTTCCCCAGCGGACAGGAAGTGACTTGCAAGATGGTGGCCATGCTCACAGTAACCTTAACAACCACACCACCAGCCCGAGCCTGGGACCCCAGACTCCAGCAACACTGACACCCGTCAGCCGAGGTAAACAAACTTTACACACAATGCCATGCTAAATGCATCCACAAAAACAAAAGCCCCTTTTCACAGAATGTTAATTACCAGGAGATGTCTGCAGATGCGTAATTTTAATTTTAGGACTGACAATTTTGCCTTGACAAACACACATTCACACAGAATAAATATTTTTTCATTATTGACATTGGGGGAGAAAGTAATGTCTTTGGGTTCCTGTATACGGTATGGTACAGAGGAAAACCGTATAAATAACATATATTATTATGAAATACATATGCAGCATATATCAAATACATTTATTCATATTATGCCAAAAAGCTGATGCAAAACACGACTTTGGATGAGGCGCACCTCCATGGTTTGCCTACACACGGTGCTGTTGACCAACATATTACTGACTGGATGACTGAGTGTAACTTTACACCTCTGTTTCTCACAACTGTTAACATCCGCTGTATCTGTTCTTTACTGTCTCTCCTATTATTTTACTTGGAGGTATCAGGTTTCTAGTCTCTTCTGGCCTAGCATTAGGAATTTTCAGATATATTTATATTTATTTTATATTATTACATTTTCAGTGCATTATCTGATTCTTTTAAGTCGATTTGACAATTTGTTTTGACTATTAGTTCTACAACAACGCCTCTCTAAAACATTTTCAAGAAAAACCTAACATTATTCTAGGTGTACCTAATACTGCCAACTGAGTGAGTGTCTTGTTTGACTCCCCAACATAGATTAAAATTATGCCTACAGTTTTTATCTGTTATTTCCTGTGCACTGAGCTTTCTACTGGTAGTCATACTGTGTTCAGAGTGTTCAGAGTCAGTTGAGGTCAGACCTGAGTTGCATCAAACGCATGGTTTTACTGAACAACAGAATTCCTTTTCCTTGTTTTGTATTAATAGGTTCCATTGCATGGCATCTGTTATTTTACATTCTACATACAAGAACTTCTTAACCAATTATTTTACTCACTGTCATTGTTTATCATTCTCTCTAAATTTCTCCATATCTCTGTCCATTTCTCTCCCACTTAGCTCCTCCTGCCCCAAAACGCTTCTATTTTCTCCGCAGTAAAAGTCAAGACAAGCTCCTCCCCTCCCCCTCCTCCTCCTCTTCTCGTCACTCCCTCTCTCTCAACAGACGGCTGCGATTTTGGTCTTCCACTGACATCACAGCTGACGTCATCACTAGCCAGTCAATCTCAGCCAACGGAGTATTCTAATATCTTCCTCATCATCATCTTTTTTAAACAACACATCATCATCAGCATTCTCACTGTTGCACCCAACACCCATTGTTGTGACTTTCAGTATTTCGCACAAAAATGCACACATCATACATGCATGCTCTTCATGAACACTAATATATGCAAACATTGCACACTCCTCGGTACAAATAAACATGTAAAACACAGACAGGTGCATGTTGCTGTTGTGAGCCAGGCCAGTATTACTAGTAAGTAGTGCGTGTAGACATGGTTTATGTACGTGTGTGTGAGTTTGTGTACAGGCTCCTGTTCCCAAGCATGCCAAGCTTGCCTTCATATATCTGCATGTCCTTGAAGAGTTCTTTGTTTGTGATTCGTATCTGCTTAAATTATATCTGTATGTTTGCAGGTTGTGTGTGCTGTCACTCCCCCTTAAGTTTTAAATGTGACCTGTGTTTGTCACTGAGAATTAATGGCTCTAATAAGAGCATTTATCCTTTCAGTCTCTTCTGAACTTTGATTTCCTTGAAGATATATCTATGCTTCACAAAGCTTTTCTGAAGAGTTTCTCCTTATTCACTTAGCAGTGTCAGGTCACCACAGCAACCAACTACTGCACACTTGTCACCTACCTCTTCTGTGATCATCTTGTCTATCTGTCTGTCTGCTGTCATAACTCTTCTCCTATCCATCCTCTATCTGAAATATGAGTTTTTCCAGAACCAGAAGCTTACCGTAAAAGGCTTTTTTTTAAACACCAATGTTTTACACTAATATCAGCATTTCTAAAGCTGCAACAGGCAAGATAAAAACCAGGACTGGTATGACCAGTAGCTTATGGTGGCTAATATCAGTGAATGTATTCAGCTGAAGCTAACATGAGTCTTGAGCAGTTTGGGTTAAACAAATTAAGTTACTATCCCTTCACCACTGCTCAGCAAGAAAACACTGTATGGGGAAACACAAAGAAGGAATTTAATACTAAAAAGACCGTAGCATTGGAATGTATCTGCTTTATTTTTCTAACTCAGATTGCTGGAGGGTCATATTAATTTAGGATTCTGTCCTCATTTGCATACATTCAAAGTGTGCTAGGGACAATTACAGTGACTTAAAACAGTCTCAATGTAATTATGGGCATTTAAGTATTGTTTTGAGACACACATGAAAAAATCTGAATCTATTCTTTAAATGACTGACTCAAGAGAATCCGGGGAACTTAAGAGAAATTCAGTGAACCATTATCTTATAATTTTCACTTGTGCCCACAGTGGCTGCTGTTCAGCAAAAGTTATATAGTCTCACTTCAAATTATGAAAAGAATAACTCATTTACATTTACTGAGACACTATAGTTTTTCCCAGTTTGCCCAAAAAAACCATAGGACCAAAACACTAGACCATCTTTTAAGATAGTGCTACATGTATATACAGTGAAAAATTTAACTGAAGGGCAGTGGTTGATTATCATAACTACTTCCACCCAAACACACACACACACACACACACACACACACACACACACACGCACGCACACACACACACACACACACACACAGGACATTAAGTATATAGATGCCACTTTACAGAATTCTGAATTATAAATCTCTTTTAATGGTACCCGCTGTTGCCATCAACATGTGAAACTGAAGAGTGAAGCTTTTAATTTTGAACATTTTAATGCCAGAAAGATTTACTGGGATTCAGTGGTTGGTCCAGATATTTTTTTCTTGGGTTCTGGAAACAATTTTGGACAATCACTTGAATTTAAAAGCTCTGTTTTCATGATGACATATAGATCAATTGGCCTTTCAATACAGCAATGCTGCATTTCTGTTCAGTGCATCTGTTTTCACACCTTCATTAGCTTGGTATTTAGATGACTCACTGTGACACAGAGTAAGAATTGTACAGGAAGCTCCATCCTGTACAGATGTCAGTGATCCCCCTTCCTTGAAATTGATAAGAAAAGTATAGTATTTCAGCATGCTGTGGTTGAATCTAGTCATAAATCTATTAAAACTAATACTAGTATTAAAATCAGAGACATAGGCTGAATAATAACAGATGTCACAGTGGTGTGTAGCTTCCAGCGTGCCTGAACCAGTGAATGAATTCTTAATGTTCTGCTTTGCTTTCTTGTTACACTGTTAAGAAATTGCACATAAAATCACCCTCTGTCCCACTGTTTTATTCCCGCACTCTTGCAGTACTATGCTTCCTGTGGTTGTTTATCTCATGGTTACACTATGGATAGAGGTCCAAAGTAGTTCTTCACCCATTCTTATTGGTCTTCAGGTTTGACTGACAGGGGCCAGGGAATTTATCATAGCAGTACTCCAGGAGGCAGTAGTGAGAGTGTCAATGGAGAAGATGGACATGGACAAGGTAATTAACACATTAATGGTTAACAACAATAATATTTATTGAAAATAACACACCAACAGTATTATTAAATTGAGTACAGTTAGATGTAAATTAAATTAGGGTTTACGGTGGTAATTTCTGCACACATTTTGAGATTATAGAGCTATTTTAAACAAACATTATGGCGGCCTATAAAGTGATTACTTTGTGTACCACCTGCTTGGATTGGGTGTGAAATTAGTTAGTGAAACCATTTTAATTCCACAAATTTCAGCCTGTTACTTGTCTGTTACTATTGGGTCTCACTGCATATTTGGTGTTGTCAGTGGCCGTTGTTCCTTTTTATGCTTCTTGCTTTCCAAAACAAAGTTGAGACAGTGGAATAGAAAGGGGGGAGAATCAAGCAATGCCTACTTTTAGGAGGAAGCAGTATGGTCAATTGATCTTAACTTTGACAAACAGTTGTTTTCAAATGCTTTCAAATTTAAGTTAAAAGAAGAGAGTACAAGTTCATATACTGTAAAATACATTTTATTGCAACTGATGTGAAGGATATGCAGATTATAAAAGGGTGTAACATGGCCTGATTTTCTTTATAATTTTAATGAATTGTTCTGTATTAATTAGTTGTTTTTCTTTTAGCAGCGTAACCTCTGTTTTTTAATCCCAGGTCAGACTAATAAAGCTCTGAACTCCACTCCAAAAAATCAGTCCTCATTGAGCCTAACCAGCAACTCTAGCTCCAGAATTGGACAAGGCCACAGCCGCAGGCCCAGAGGTAGGCCAGGTTATTAATACATTACACCTTATTTAGAAGTCAGCAAGCGCATGAGTGTATTTGGAAACTGTGATGAAGATGCATAAAAAATTTCAGGTCTGTTATTTGATGAAGACTCTTGCCACAATACCTCTGACTCCATGTTTGGCCACAACGGCAACATGGGAGGTCGCCCAGGATCGGCAGACTTCAGCCACAACACCTCCAGCTCCAACTCACCTGTCAGTTGCAGAGGTACATCTGCTTAAAGCAATATTTAGCAGGATATTTGTATAAATACTTGATTTGATTTTTGTTTAGTGTCTAAATGTTTTTTTAAATCTGCTTGGTGTCCCAAGACGTTCACTGTTCCACACACATAACAAAAACACAACATATATCCAAAAAACAAAACAAATACTAAAGATATATCTTACATCTGACATTACAAATAAGTATCTGCAGTGCAATCAATTTAAGAGCTCATCTTCAGTTCTTAGTCTACACAGGTACGCTAAGGCCTACTTAGAACTCGAACTCTGATTTATCAGTTTGACAGACTGAGGAACAAAAGAGTTCTGCAGTCTGTTCAGTCTGACCTGAGGTACTCTAAATCTTCTGTTTGATGGCAAAAGCTGATATTCCTCAAATAAAATATGAGAGAGATCTGGTGTAGTCAGGTGGTGCCCAGATTCAGTTAGTAATACCACTAATATATCTATCTGTTTTAGACACACAGGATTGTCAGGCCCCCTCCGCCAGCCTCTTTAGTGATGATGTCATTGGTCTCAGCCGATCACAGCAGACTCTGTCGTGTAGTTCCACCTTTCCATATGACCATACACCCCAGAGGGCCCAACAACCGCGCGTAGGCGGGGTTAGGACCAAGACTCGTCCATCTTCACCTGGAAGTGAGATGGTGACACTGGAAGAGTTTCTACAGGAGAGTAACTTACAGTCACCTCCTATGGTAAGAAATATATACTTGTTTGTATATGTATATACAGTCGCAAGAAAAAGCAAGTGCAGCCTTCGGAATTTTCTGCATTTATGTATAAATTTGTCTTAAAATATGGTCAGATCTTCATCTAAATTACAATTATGAGCAAACACAATCTATTTGAACTAATAACACATAAATCATTGCATTTTTCTTGTCCATATTGAATACATCATTCAAACATTTACAGTGAAGGTTGGAAAAAGTAGGTGAACCCCTCGGCTAATGACATCTGGAGTCTTACTAATTAAACCAGATTCGAGGTGTAGGTTAGAGTTACGTGGATGCATAAAAAACACTAATTTTAAGTAGGATATTCTCAACAAGCATCAGCTGATGTGAACCATGCCTCACAAAAAAGAGATCTAAGAAGATTTATGATTAAGAATTTTTGATTTACATAAACCATAAATTTTTGATTTACATAAACATAAACTCATCAGTTCACAGCTAGAATGACTTGAAAGATACAATGCTGAATGCTGAATGAAGAGAAAAAAAAAGAACCCGAGTAACAGTTAAGGGTTAAAGGAATCATTCGAGCTGGTTAACATCTCTCTTAATGAGTTTACCATACACAAATCATGGAGCATAGTGTCCATGGCAGGATACCATGGAGGAAGCCACTGTTTTCAAGAAAAACATCACTACGTGCCTCAAGTTTGCCAAAGAGCACCTTGACACTCCACAGTGCTACTGGGACAGTGTTTTGTGGACTAATGAACCAGGGTTAAATTGTTTGGGAAGAACACGCAGCACTAAGTATGGCTTTAAAGGGGCACTGCATACCAGAATGACAACATCATCCCAAAGTTGAAGTACTGTGGAGGGAGCACCATGATTTGGGGCTGATTTGCCTGGGCCACAACAGACAAATTTATCAAAATAATTTACAGGATAATGTAAGAGTAGCTGTCTGCCAGCAGACGCTCAGTAGAAATTGGGTTATGCAACGGGAAAATTACCATAAACATCACAGTAAATCTACCACAGAATGACTTCAAACAAAGAAAATCCACCTTTTGGAGTGGCCCAGTCAGAGCTCAGACCTTAACCCACTAGAGTTACTGTGGAATGACCTAAATAGAGCTGTTCACACCAGACATCCTAAGAATATGGCTGAGATGAAGCAGTTCTGTGAAGAAGAATGGTCCAAAATTCCTCCCGAACGTTGTGCAGGGATGATCTGCAGCCACCAGAAGCAACTGTTTGAGGTTACAGCAGCTAAAGGATGTTCAACCAGTTATGAAATCAAAGGGTCCACTAACTTTTTCCACCAGCTCCAGCACTGTGAATGTTTAATGGTTCTGCACAATAAAGACACAATAAATTATAATTGTGCTAATGAATACAAACAATTACATGGAAATGTATTAATGTGCAGAAATATTGCGCAAATACACTCGGTATCCACTTGATTAAGTACACCTCCCTGTTTATGCATCTGATGCTTCCAGACAGTAAATTGCTTGCGTATAAAGCATAATTATAATACAGTATTGTATTATAATAAAAAGACATGACATGTGTGTTCTCATATGTTCAGTGACTTCAGAAAATATTCATACCCCTTCACTTTTTGCACTGTATTGTGCTATAGATTTAATTTTAAATGGATACTATTGTCATTTTTGCCCATCGATCTACACTCAATAATCCATAATGACAAAGTGAAAATGTGTTTAGATTTTTTTTGCAAATTTATTAAAATCAAAAATGGAAATCTCTCATTAACAAAAGTATTCAGATCCTTAATGATTGTAGATTTAAAATTAAATCTACAAAACAATAAAATGTACACAAAGTAAAGGAGTCTGAATATTTTCTGAAACCACTCGACACAGCTATTATGTTTTGGTTTTTAGATCAGTTAATGTAGTTGGCATAACTTGGTAAAAAGGGTTGAAGATTTAGAGAACTGCCTTAGAGCAAGTAACAAATACTTGCCAGTGAGAGAAGAGGGTGACCACTGATCTTTGATTTCTACAGAGGGGAATTCTGGACTGTCAGAGAAAATAACATACTGTATTCTCTGAGAAAGTCAGTTGTCATATCAAAAAGTACATATTAATCACCTTAAAAGAAAACAGCAGAATGGCTGAGAGATGATTTCAGACTCGTCACCCACCAGGAACAGCATTAACAAACCAGAAGAATGACATTTTTAGGTCATAGAATGGTTATAACTTGGTCTTAAAGAAATGTACATTTCAGATCAGCCTCATGGTGGGGAGCATACTTATAACACTTGTAAACAACTACATCGAAAAACTACAAAATAATTAATGAATGTGATTAACACCGATTCTCACCCTTACATCAGAGTTTTTTGTTTCTCCTCAACTGACCAACATCAGAAATTTTACTGCAGGCTGGACACACAATATATCACTCTCTCTATCAGAAATAATAATTTGAATCACGCTTGCTCACAAAGTACATAACAGAAAAAATAAGTAAAATATGAATATGAATAGAGATAGGAAGTGGCATACAGTATATTAAAAGAAAAATATACAGTACATGGAATAGATTTAGGTACATGGTCACTTGACATGAATGGTCAGTGCCAAGACCACAGCTTTACATAACTATCATCAGCAAAGTGAGGTAGAGTCACCAGGAGAGGAAAATCAAGCTTCGTGGACATCTAAAAATGGCTAATGGTTCGCCATGAACTTAAATTTTTTTTAAAAATGAAAAAAACAGTAATTGTGGCATGTGCAAAAGTTTACTAAATAAGTACTTAGTAACCCTCCCTTTGGCAGATATAGCTTACAGATGCTTTTTGTAGCCAAGTAAGAGTTGGTCTATTCTTGATTTAGGACTTTTTAGTCTCCCTTCCTTGCAGATCACAAGTTGTGAGATATTTTAGGCTTTTTGCATGAATAGAATGTTTAAGATCTACACCCACAGTTTTTCACTAGTGTTCAAGTCAGGGGACTCTAATAGTCATTCAAAAAGCTTCAGCTGGTACAGTTGTATAGTTAGTACCTAACTGTACATCAAAAAATTACCAAAATTGCGTCCCTGTCCAAATACTTATGGTACATGAGTATTGAATTAAACCCCTTGGATTAAAGATGAAAGTCTACGATTCAATCAAATTTTGATGGCTTTGTTTCAAATCCATTGTGGTTGTGTACAGAGGCAAATTTGTGTCACTGTCCAAATAGTTATATTCCTAACTGTAGTTCATAGTGGATTTTGAGGTCTGCTTGGATTTTTGTCCTGTTATAGTAGCCGGCCTCTTTTCAGTTTCACTTTCTTAACTGACTTTAGGACATCTGCATCCAGAAATTACTTCAGATGTTGACTTTTGTGATGCGTTTGCAAGTTTTCCTTCTCACAACTCTTCCATATAGACCATGTTTGTGGAAGTAATGCTGCACAGTGGAACGGTGCACCTCCTGTGTCAGCTATACCTTCCTTCATGTCCTTTGCAGTCTTATGGGGGTTTTACTTTGCTTTTTCTGTCCAGCAGTTGTGCAGTTTTATCTTAAAGGTTTCTTGGTCTTCAAGATCTTGTCTTTACTTCCACAATTCCCCTTAACTGCCATTTCTTCATGACAGTTTCAATGGGGAAATTTCAAGCTGGAAACAATTAGATATCCTTTATAGCATTCCCATGCATTGTAGGCATCATTCAGTTTGATTTTAAGATTCCTCCATTTCCAGAGTCCGTTGCTTAGAAGAGCCATGCTTGTTGAGTGTTATCACAAGGTTTGAAGAGTCAGGGAATTTATCAAACTCTGGAAAAATCACCAGCTGACAATTCCTAATTACAGTTCTTGACCTGCCTTACAAGTCCTAACAAGGCAATTAAGGCCTAACGAGTTTATAAGGTTTTCTGTGTTTTACAAGTAGAAGGGTGCGCAAACTTTTGCACATGCAACAATTATTGTTTTTTTTTCATTTTTTAAGCTCATGAAATAAAAAAATTGGTAAAAAGTGTCTGTTTGCTGGAAAGGTTGTATTTTTTTTTCACTTCAAAGAAGGGGTGCCCAAATGTTTGTATACAACTGTATTGTGACACACTCAACTACCAAGGCCATAAAATAATCCATATAAAATACGGTTTAAGTATTTAATGGTTCTGTCATTCAAACTGTGTCTAAGGCTTTGGTAGTTAGCTATACAGGGCTGATATGTAGCTGTGGTTAGCCCTGCTAGCTTAGCTACAAAAGTGTAGCATTCATCATATCTTACAATTAGCAGTCATGTTCTGGTATAGCAATATTTTATATGCTATCAGTTTAAAACAGTACCTGCCACTGGAAAGTGGTGCCTGTAAATGGAACATGAGTGGCATTTTTTCATCGAACACTATATGTCGTGTATTTGTATTCTGTATATGGTATGTCAGTAAAGAAGCAATATTTGATATATATGGAGACATACCAGTATTCAACAGTGAAATACCACTAATATTCAGCATATGCCATTAAAACCAGAATGGCACACCATTAATCAGTTTAAGATCTCTGCATCACTCAGGTATTTGGTATTAGCTACATCCTAAAGAAGCAAAAAATTCCCTCTTTCCTATCCTAATTTATTCTTTCTCATTTTTGATTCTTTCTGTCTAGGTGTCTATGGGAAGCAGGGAGGACTTGATGACTAACTATTTCACCAAAAGTCCTGCCTCCTCGGCTCCCAATAACAGAGATCAGGTGACTCCCACCAGCTATGTCATGCCCACTGCACAACCATCAAACCAGAGGCCAGGCCAGAGTGTGAAGCCTTCACCCCGCCAGCCTGTTGGCCACTCCCCATCCTCAGGCCAGCCCCTCCCTCAGAGAACCAGCCAATCACTAAGCCGGGCCTTTAGCCTGGCCTCAGCTGATTTGCTGCGCTCCAGTGGACCAGACAGTTTCCGTGGAAATGAGGGTTCCCCTGGCCAGTCAGATGTGGTGGTTCGGCGGCAAGGGGGAGGGGCTAATGGGAGAGAACGGCCGCTCTCTGCTCGTCTGGCTGGTCCAACCAATCAGCTTGGAGATGGCAGCTTCTTAAACCCATCTATTCACCACTCATCCTCTCTCAATCTGCAGACAGAGAGATACGCAGAGCGAGAAAGAGAGAGAGGGAGGACTCCTGTCTCTCGAAACGGCCCATCCTCTTCCTTGTCCTACCATCACCATGGAGAGGTTGCCATGGTAACCCCTGTCAGGGCTGTGCCTGTGACAAAGGCTGATGAAGCCTCTGAGCATGGAGAGGTGTTAAGGGAAGGACAGTCAGATGACTCCTCCCTCTTAAGGAAAGAAAGTGAGAGAATGAGGTGTGGTTCTGTCGATTGTGCAAAAAACACACCAGCTTCCCCTGACCCCAACAATGATCCTCAGACTGTGTGGTATGAGTATGGTTGTGTCTAAAGATGGGAACCAAATAACTCAAAACTACAATCTGTTGCGGCTAAATGCTGGAGCTTCATTGGCTAAGTTCAAACCCTCAGACACAAGTAATCAGTCTTTTGACTAAGCTCTTTTTATTGTGGATAAATGTTAGAACTTAGAACTCTTTGAAGTCTATGGTTAAGCTTTGTTCCAACGCAGCATTAACCCCTGGAAGTCTGTGGGCAGGGCTTTGTCACATTCAAAAACATCTCTGCACAAAGGAAATTACTTTGTATTTTCTGGAACAACCTTGTAGACAAGCAACCCAACCTGAGTCCAAACACCACATGGCAATACAGCTGATTGAAAAAGTCATTCAGGAAGTTTTCTGAAGCTAAGGAGCTGCCAGGGTTTCAGCTGCACACAAAGGTCATGTCACACCCCAATTATTGGATGTATGGAGTCAATTACCACTCACCATTTTTCCACTCACCATCATCATCACAAGCTGAATCTCTCAGAGGCGGATGCAGTATAGTTTGATGGTCTGTTAAGGATTTAGACTTGAACAGCAGAAGCCTAAAGTCTCTGACAATGACGGAATTCATTAGCCTCTGCTGTTTTATTATCACTATGTTTACTGTGATCCAGTAATGTAGTGTCCAGCATGTTTTGACCAAATGATGATTTAGATGTCAATTTTTTTTTAAAGAGTTCTGATTTTACCACATACAGAAATGGAGATGGAAGCTGCAATGTCTTGTTGTGGACCCGAACACTAAGAACGGGCTTTTTGTATGAGCTGGAACTCTTTGACTGCTGCCTGACACACCGTCCAGCCCTAAAAATGTTTTCCTGGATGCCACTAATTCTGCAGAACTGTATGCCAGGAATTAACCCTCATCGAGAGTGACTAAACTAAAGTGAAGATGACCAGAAGCACCAGAGCAACTGAATGTATCAGATTTCTCCTCCTTTTTTTCTGGCCTCCTCCTCTTTGTGCTATCTAGAACAAACACTGGAAAAGACAAGAGAGGAAGGGGGGAAATGGAGCAATTCAAATAAAGAGAGATGGAGCAAGTGAAGGTGAAGAAGGTGTAGACATAGAGAGATTGAGTTAGGGTTAGAATAAGTACTGGGATGCTGGGATGGAAACAGGTGGACAGCATGAGACAGATGAAGGGACAGATATAGAGACAGATGGAGTGATGGGAGGATGAATAGATAAACGGGACAGAGATGGAGGGGCTCCTCCCAGTTAAATTACAATCTTTCTTCCTTCATCTTTAGATTCTGTCCCAGCATGCAACACTCAACTTTTCTGGAAATGTTGCTCTGCCAAAACCAACACTAGTTTCAAAAACACACAACAATCATATGCAGGCACACACACACACACACACACACACAAACACACACGCACATATATATATATATATATACATATATATATATATATATACATATATAAAATGATATATACAGACACAGGCATTTTCCTTAAGGGGGTTGGTTGGGGCTTTGCTAACCATTGAACTGGACTTATTTCACATACACACACACACATACTGCTGAGTAAAACACTGTGTTTTAGTAGGGTGTACTGCTGCACGCTAATTTAGACCAGACAGTTGTAGGCACTGCACAACAGAGAGCAAGAGAGATTCAGCCTGAATCCAGACCCAATGTGATCTGGATAGTTAGAATTGCTCAAGCAATTAATTAACTTTGGCAATAGTTTAGAGTTTTATGATAACTGAATACACCAAGTATTTGGCAGGTTGCTCTGTTGGTAACCATACCCATTATGTAAAGAGAACAAAATCATCCAAGTGTCTCTGGGAAATCTCTGACTTTGGTGCACATTTAACTTTTGCATATGCTATGCTATGTCTAGTAACATAAGTACTTAGTAGTTATTTTATAAAATAACTGGGTACACATGATGGGTATACATATACTGTTATGGAAGATTATATCCACAATTTTATGATATATTACTACATTGTAATATATCATTAAATTGTGTAGAGATGAAGCAAGTAGTTGATGAAGTAATTTGTCAATTTGCACAAAATTAATCGGCAACTATTGTGATAATTGATTAGTTGTTATTTTTCAAACAAAAGTTCCAAATATTCTCTGGTTCCAGCTTCTGAATTTTGAGCATTTACTTTTGTCTTCTATCTTTTTTTAACTTACACACAACTCATCAGATCAGATGTTATATCAGCATTAAGTGATCAGTCAAAAAGTTGCTTATGACTAGCTATATGACATCTCATTGTAGTATTGCTATAGGTCCAAGTTTACTTGCTGCCAGCTTTTAATAACAAACACTGAAACAACAAGAGCCGTTTCGCCATTTATAAAGTTAAGGCTGAATTGAAACAGGAGCTGGACTGGTGGACTAACAAGCAGATGTGCTGTACTTTATGTTTGTGCCCAGACATTCTGAATTCCCAAACATTCACAATACTGACATCAATATCTTCCAAAACCTCAAATGTAGCAGAAAATAAAAACAAAGTTAATTAGGTAGTGTCATTGTGGATCTACTTAAACAGGTCGAATGATTAATATCATGTGTACTGTATCTCATAATAATGCAATCTTTATCTCATAATTACAAGAACTAGATCTTATATTTACTGAATGAGATGCAAACTCATTATTTCGGGGGAGAGACAAAAGAAAAAACTGGAAAGTTGTTAAGTTAAAATTACCAGATGGAAGTTATCAAGGCGTTTCAACATACTGATCCAAAAATAATTTAACCATTTTAATATTTCAATAAAACAGTCTTGACCATTGATTTACAACATTTATCGAATATAACATTATCTAATATAACCAGAAGTATTAAAGGGATAGATACCTCAGTGTAAATGAAATGACAGCTGACAGATTTATATTGTCTTTCATTATATATTGTCATACGGCCCAAAACCTTTATGTAGATTTGCTTATTTCAAATTTTAATTATTAATTCAGTCTAGCTCGTGGTTAAGATCATGTTTTGATCTATTTCAGCAAAGCAACTGAAAACAAAACTTATACACAAAGGGATAGACTTCTGCCTACCATACCAGAGAATAATAGAAAGTGCTTAGTCTTCCAAGCTGTCACATTTAACTAAAATTTAATATAAGTCATGTCTCTTATGTGTGTCTGTCTTTTAGGTCGACAGTTGCACATATTATAAATTCTCACCAAAAAAAAACCCTTAGTAATAAGTTGCTTTTTCTTAAATTTATCACTTTTCTTCTTGTCTGAAGGTCACACATGATGGGAAAGATGTATACACAGTCAGGAGTCTACTGGAAACACGTGAATGATTTTGTTGTCAGTGTTGTCACCACTGGTAGATGATTTGTGGGGGAATGTGGTGTATTCTTTTTAGCCCATTTCTACAGAGAGAATGGGAAAAGGATAAAGAAGAGGTGGGAGAAATTAACGAAAGTATCCCTTGAAAATAAATGATGGTGTTAATGAAAAAGAAAAAAAGAATCTCAAGATAATGACACTGATCCACTGACCTTTTGCCTGTACTGCTTTTAGTAAATACAAATCTTTCCTTCCTGCATTAAAAATGACTGACAACAAACATTCCTAAAAGCACCACAAAGATGATGAGGAGGAGGGAGATGTAACACTGGAGTTGTGAAAATGATGATTTGAATCCATCACAAACATTTCCCCTCACAAACAAAAAGCACATCAATATGCAACAAACTAAATTATTTTACCTGTGACATTTGTACATGATGTTATATTTTATAAACTAGAAGACTCAGGATACATTTTGTTACATTTGCTGGAACTTTGCCTTGGAAATACATGCTGATACCAAAACAGATCCAGATTAATTCCTTTAAACTGGTAAAACCCTGTGATTCCAATGTAAAACTTAAATAGTTGTAGATTTTTTTTTTTAATTATTTAGAAATCCTAGTAGTGACATGAAGTGAAAGAATGTGAAACACTGTAGGTTGATGCTATCAGTAGTTTATCTGTGTGGTTACCTGTTTTGGGTTGGTGTGTGTTGTCTTTGTGTCTGCACTTAAGGCATCTCTGCATTTCCCAAAGCCCTTCAAGACATTTCCATGTGTGTGTGTGTGTGTGTGTGTGTGTGTGTGTGTGTGTGTGTGTGTGTGTGTGTGTGTGTGTGTGTGTGTGTCACCCAGTTTCAGTTGTCTGATGTCAAAATGGGGGAGGAAAAATGATTCCCGGAAGTATTTTTCTACACTTGTCTCGCATTATTACTATGTTATCGGCTTTCTGGAAGGTTTGTGTGTCTGTCTTTTTGTGACCTGTCTGTATTTTCTCTGTGTGTGACTGTCAACCTGCTTTGCTGACTACCTGTGTGTTAATCTGTCCACCTGCTTTACTGTCCTAAAAATCTTCAATGAAACCTCTCTGATCTGTCTTTTGGTTTCCTGCACTATTGTGCAATCTTTACTGAATTTTGAAAAAAACTTTACTGCAAAAAAGCTGCAGTGCGACACAGCGTCACATGAGAGAAGTGAAAGTAGAAGGTGAAGTGGAGCTGACGTCAATGAAATTTCCTGCTCTGACTGGAGTAAATGCTACTGTAACTGAGGAGGCTGATGTTAGTATACCCAAAAGCTTTTTTGTAATAAAGGTTTATAACATTGAACTGATTCTTTATAACTCTTTTATGACTCTTCCACTCCTCTCTGATCGTTGTATGAAGTTGTAATGTTCAGGTTCAAACATGAACAAAGATGGTGAGAACTGTGATTAATCTACTGTTAATTGGGCCTTTTAACGTACTACAGAAGGCTCATTGCATATATATTTGCATTACTGTACCTGCGTGTGTGTAATGAGCTGTGGGCCCCTGTTAACTTACTCTTAAAATTAACACAAATGCACATTCACTCTTAAGTATGAACAATTTGATTTAGTAAAATGCACCAAGTAAGCATTATATATACTGAAAAATAAAGGCCCTAGCTACGGCCTTTATAGTACAATGAATGGCCCCTGTAGTACCACCACTGCATAACACGGGCAATGGATGGCACAGGAAAACTTTAAAGGCGATGCCTGTCATAATAAATATATGGACACAAATGCATGGCCATGAGTGCACCAACTTTAACAGAATGTTATCTACAGAGCAGTTTTACCTTTCCTCTTTCAACTTGGTAGTGCCCAATGCTTAGTGTAATGATGTTTGATAATGTGTCACAGATTAAGTAGATGATCTTCCAAATATCAAACACAAAATGCACACATAATCCTGCATAATCCTACATGATCCTACATGATCCTGCTCAACACCCACTGCTTCAAATACAATGATTATCATCTATTATTATATTTAGTTTTATTAGTACTATTATTCACCCTATTATTATAATTATTAGTTTTATTGAAAATTTTTCTCCCTCTTTCCTCTCTCTCTCTCTCTCTCTCTCTCTCTCAACCCAGCTGGTCGGGGCAGACGGCCACCCACCATGAGCCGGGTTCTGTTCAAGGTTTCTACCTGATAACCTCTTTTATGATTTGGCGCTATATAAATAAAATTGAATTGAACTGAATTGAATGCTCTTGCTTCACTTGTGTGAGATGCTGTTTCTGAAATGACCTTCTTTTAGGGCAGGTGCTCCTCATAGGTGCCTTCTGGAAAAGTTGAGAGGTCATAAGTAGCAGCATCGGTATGTACACTGGCAGATATGCAAAAATACTGCAGAGCCATAATCAACAGCAATACATGTTTAATTGGCAGGATTTTAAGGTGACTGTATCTTCATGTGTTTGTGTCTAACGTAAAATAAATTTCGATTATGTTTACTGGTAAAAATGTATTCTTCCAGTGGATTCAAAATGTTTTCAGACTTTTCTGCACACTATTGTGTTGTAGATTTAATTTTATCAGTCATCAGTCTACATAACCCATAATGACAAAGTGAAAACAATTTTAGAAATTATTGCAAATTTATTAAAAATCAAAAACTGAAATGTCTAATTTACCAAAGTTTTCAGGTCCTTTGCTGTGGCACTCCAAATTGTGGTCATGTGTATCCTGTTTGCTTTAGTTATCCTTGAGATGTGTCTAGAACTTGACTAGAGTCCACTGTTTGGACAGTTCACACCGCATGTCAGGACAAAAACCAAGCCATGAAATCCAAGGAACTTACTTTAGACCTCTGTGATAAAATTGTGGTTTTAGAGCAAGTGTATAAAACCATCTCTAAAGCTTTGAGTGTTCCCAGGAGCACAGTGACCTCAATAATTATGAAATGGAATAAGCTTGGAACCAACAGGACTCTTCTAGACTTGACCATTTGGCCAAACTGAGTAACCAGGCACTAAGGGCCTTGGTCAGGGAGTTGACCAAGAACCCAACAGTTACTCTAACAGAGCTACAGAAGTCCTCTTCATAGATGGGAGAACCTGCCAGAAGGATGACTACCTCAGCAGCACTCCATCAATCAGGCTGGATGGAAGCCAATTTGAGTAAAAGGCATATGATAGCCCACATCGGGGTAGGCTAAACAGCATTTTAAGGGGTCTGAGAGCGTGAGGAAAAAGATTTTCTGGTCCGATGAAAGTTGAACGAAAATTGAACTCTGAACAGAATTTCAAACACCACAATGTCTGGCGAACACCAGGCGCCGCTCAGCACCCGGCTAATAACATCCCTACCATGAAGCATGGTGCTGGCAGAATCATGCTATGGGGGTGCTTCTCAGCAGCAGGGACAGAGAGATTGGTCAGAGTTGAGGGAGCGATGAATGCAAAACCTGCTCCAGAGTGCACAAGACCTGAGACTGGGGCAACGGGTCACCTTTCAGAAGGACAATGACCCGAAGCATAAAGCCAAGGAAATGCTGTATCTTCAGGACCAGTGTCTGACTGTCTTTGAGCCTACCAGCCAAACTACAGACTTAATCCACATATGTGGAGAGACCTGAAGATGGCAGACACTTCCCATCCAGTCTGACGGAGCTTGAGAGGATCTGCCAGGAAGATTGGGATAAACTGCCCAAATCCAGGTGTGCAAAGCTTGTAGAGACTTGCCCAAGAGGACTTGAAGCTGTAATTATGGCCAGAGGGGGTTCTACAAAGTACTGAATTAGGGGTCTGAATTATTTTTGTAAATTTAAATTTAAATTTTCACTTTCCCATAATGGGTTATTGAGTGTAGACTGATGGGCAATTTTATCCATTTAAAATTGAATTTATAACGCAATAAAATGTTCTAAAAGTGAAGGGGTCTGAATATTTTCTGAAGCCACTGAAGATAAAGTTTATTATAGTTGAAACAATTAGTTGATTAAACATTTAGTTGATTCATGACAATTTTGATTATTAAAAGTCACTTGTCAAGCAAAAGTGGCAAAAATAAATTTATTCAAAATGTGAATGTGAATATTTGCACGTTTTATTTGTCTTCTGTGGTAGTAAATTGAATATCCACTGGTTTTGAAATGTTAATTTTTTACAATTAAAATACAACCACTTTGAAGTTGCTACCTTGGGCTTGGACCAAACACTTAAAGTAATACAATGCATACCACTCAGCCACGAAATTAAAACTGGTTATAATGTTGTGGCTGATCTGATTTTTATGTGTGTAGAAATAATGTTAAAAGAAATACACATAAACATTTCCATATTCAACACATACAGGAATGCGTGCAAATATCTGTTATATCTAAGATATAAATACATCACAAGACATAATACATAGGCCACATGTTTGAACATGATGCTTTCGTGTGTACGTCAGGACGAGAGATACCACGCTTGTGTGTCAACGAGAGTGAGAGAGAGAGCTGGCGGTTAGTTTGATGCAGACCTTCAAACCGGAGAGACTCGGTAAGAAATAAGCGTCTTTATTTCATTTAAATATGTAAATCCTTTCTGGTTGAACTTTAGATTACAGCAGTACAACATGCGTGTGTATTTTTGCTTCAATTAAGGAGAGTTCTGTTGTGATTTACACTGTATAACAGCGAAAGACATTGATTAATTTTTCGTATTTATAGCTGAAGTGACATATCCTGTTGGATACGAATCACTACGGGGCGGATCAAATGTCAAAGCGAATATTTGTTTATTTTGAGGAGTGAAATGTGGTGCCAGACGACAGTTTTAGACAGGGTTTTTTAAATGACTGTACATGCTTTTCAGTCCAGAGTTATGAATGACTAATTAGTCCTGTCAGTTAGTAAGCTGCTGTTGAAGAGACAAATAGTGTCGGAGTCAGGAACAAAGAAACATCTCCCATCTCTGACTGAACTTCATTTACAGTGTGTAGCTGCACGGGAAAAAGCTTCACAACATTCAGGTCACTGACATGGCAGTTCGTATTTTCGCTGGTTTTTAGACAACCAAAAATGTAATATTCAGCGTTACCATGTGTGGATCACTGACTGATGAAGAGGTGTGGGATACAGCTTTACATGTACCTCAGTTGCACCTGTTGTGGTCTTTTCATTTCTCTGTAGTAATCCCATATCAAACTAGGGTATACAGATTCTATAAAAATATCACAGAAAAAATAAGATTGTGACCATCTTTGTTCAAGATAAACTTATTCTGAGTTCAGGCACAATGCATATGTTAATACCATTGGAATATAGTGATTATGCTATTTCAGTGTGTTGCTTTGATAATGAGGAAGAGTCAGCTATACACACACACACACACACGTGTGTGTGTGTGTGTTTATTTATGTGTGTGTTTATTTATTTATTTATTTTATTTATATATTTATATTTATATATATATTATATTATTATAATATAATTATATTATTATATTATTTATATATTTACAGTGGGGTCCAAAAGTCTGAGACCAATTTTCCACTGAGACCACTTTATTATTGTTTGTATACGTGTGTGTGTGTGTGTGTGTGTGTGTGTGTGTGTGTGTGTGTGTGTGTGTTTTATTATTTTTATCACTTTGTTAAAACAAAGTTTTGCTGCAAAGCAAGAGTTGGTGGATGACATTTAATATGTTAATACGGAGGATAGTTTTAATTTTTCCAAGAAGCTGTCTACCAGCTTGCAGGTCGTTCAGTGTACCATACATTACAAGCACTTGAGAAGGTTAGAACAATGCAGTTTTGGCCTATAGTGAATACAGTCGTTTCTAGACACATTCTTAGTAGTCTATCTTACACTGACTAAGTTCAAGTAAGCTGTATTGCCATGAATGGAGGAACAAGACTTGACACAATAATTTAAGAAATCAAACTAAAGCAAGATAATGGAAACAGGAAATTAAGGCAAAGTTGTGAGCAGCAACACATAAACTGTAAGTATTGATTTTTCCGGATATTGGGGTTTCTTCACCAATCAGAGCAGAACTCAGACTGGAGCAGTTCACCCCTAACCATGCAAATACAGTAACTGTTGATCATGGTGTAATTACTTTTGACTTGTGCTTTTTTCCAGATAATTCAGGTAACCTTTATTAATCTCCTTACAGCCTGATATTGGGCACCAGTTAGAGTGCAGTGGCTCTCACCTCATTCATTCAGGAAAAGGCCATCTCAGTGCTCTGCAGACATTAGCAGAAAGGCAGAGAAAGCCAAACTCTTTTTGTAATGTCAGTGGCTTTACATACAGAATTCAGCTGAGGTGCTAGTGCTAAATATGGAGATAGAGGACTGCCCTTGAGGGGGTCCAGTGCTCCTAGTGGAGGTCTCAGGGGTTCTCAAGGGGGTTCCAGGGTCTTATGGAACTGGTTCTTGAAACGTTCTTCCCCAGCAAGCCCATTGATTAACCTTAAGAAGACCACCAGAGCCAAAGTGGCCCTCCATCAAGCCCACAAGGCAGCTCTGAGTCCTGATAGAGGCCACCGGGGATGCTCCCAAAGCCCCTTTGGACACCCTGGAGAAAAACCCCTAAAAACCCTGTGAGGAAGTCCTAGGGTTTTCAGGGGGGTTGAATAACCCTCTATGATGGTGTAGGGACTCCAGTGACCTAAAGGAGTCCTCTAGAACAAATCAGGACCTGGTGGAGGGACACTGTGGCCTTGGCAGAGGTCCCAGTGTCCAAACCTGTGGCCCACATTAGGCCCACAGTGGCTTGCCACCAGGCCCATTCAACCCTCCTGAAACTCTATCAAGGCCTCCCAGAAGATTCAAGAACACCCCCATGAGGCCCTGGTGAAGGTCTCAGGGGATCTCAAAGAGGTTTCAGGGTCCCTAGAAGGACCATCATCGAGGGGGTTCCAAGGACCCTGGGCCACAAGGAGGTTCAATGGCCCAGTTAGAGGTCTCACATGGCTTCAGTGATGTTCCAGGGGCCTTTAGAGGATCCCAGGAGTCATCTATAGCAAGACTCTGGGCTTCCTTGTGGGGGTTCAGGGGACTTTTTCATTTCCCAACATGAGGAATACTTCAAATTCATCAAGACTCAGTTAACATACCATGATCTAACAGAATGTCAGTGCTTGAATATTACTTGACTACTGCTTCTGTCTCCTGCTATGTGATAAGCTCCACTTACTGATGACTGAGTGCACCATTTTCAGCATTCAAAGTGCCTTTTAACGGTGATGCGTTCCCCTGCTGTTGTGTTAACTAAAGTGCCTTTTAATGGTTATGCGACTGCTTAGCTTAAGAAAAAAAGTGAATGAACTGCATAGTCGTTGACTATGAATCTTTGAACTAAACTGAACAAAGTGATTTTAATCGGCATTCATGATTTCCACCTCTACTTGAGACTGTTGCTTGGAGGAAGGCACTGTATCAAAAACTAGTTTCAGTAGTTTCATTATTTAAGCTAATATTGTGAAAGTGAGTACTTACAAAGTGCACATAAAAATAGTGGTGGTGGGGTTTAGCCTGATAATCAGACTGAGTTACTATTTCATGCTACTTCATTCATTCAGTCTGACGTTATCTTCATTTCAGTTGAATTCTTGTTGGGAATGGGGCTTATGCTCTGTTGTTTTACCCAAACCAATAGGTAGCATGTAAAATATCCATATTTCATTGGAAATGAAAGCTGGGGTAGTGATATTTAGGACAGCTAACAGATAACGTTATGTTGATTTATCAATTGTTATCTCTGTATGTTGACTTACAACAAAACCTGAACATCTGTGTTTATATGTTATCCTGACTTGCTACCATTTTATTCTGTCACTATTTTTCATAGGTGTAGTTAGGTAGCTAGATAGCAACGTCGGAAGATGAAATCACCATTCTAAATCCTACCTGCAAAACTCTGATTGGCTGATTGTTTTTCCTAATGGAGCAAATAGCTGTTAATGAGCACCACACCAGATCTATTTGAATTGCTGAACAAACTACAAATGTTGGTGGAATCAGGCTAGGTGGGGATTTCAGTAAGGGCCAAATGTCATTTTTGTGGGTTAATCCAGCCTTTACTTAAATATGAAATTGCATTAAAGCTTGCATCAATGTGCATTAATAACTAAACAGTCTCATTCCCTCATACTAGTAACACTAGTGTACTAGAAACATTAGTATGAGGCGCACTCGCTTTATTTGTGTTGATTCTTTGATAAATCTGGACCAAATATATTTAGAGTCCCAAGCAAATCCATATAGTCCTTAGCTGGTAGTGTTTCTTAAGCTTTCTTGTTTCTTTGATGAATTAAAGAGAGTAGATTGCTAGCACTCAAGTAGTTACATACTCGTGATTTTAAACACTGATGGAATATCTCTTATCTAAACCCAACTTGTTGTTGCACTAAATGCATAGTAAAAATGTCACTCACATAAAAGATTAAGCATTTTATTTTTCACTTTATTCAAAATAAATAGACTGCGAAGTTAGGAAGAGCAATGATAAACTCCTTGGCTGATCAGAAAAAAGGAAAGAGCGCCCTATATAAACTCAAATCCCAAAGAAATTTCACAGTGCTCTTTTGTGGGCAGGTGTTCTCTGGGAAAAGCAGTGCAAAAACACCAAAGCAATTAGTGCTTAGCAGTAAGATGGAAACAAAAAGCCATGGAGGGTTTCATAGAACACCACATACTGATACTGGCAGGGAAATCTCTTATTTTGGCAATGATATGCATAATCATCATTGTTGTGATGTTTGTGATCCAATTTTAACACCAAGAGTTATGATTTAAGGCTGTGATGACAACTGTGTGCACTGTTGGTCTTGAATTCCTAGTGGTCTAAAGCAGAATTTGAGCAGTAGTTTCTGAAGTCTGATACAAATTTGTATACTAAATAAAATCTACTTGCAGCTGAGCCTATTTTTAGCTACGCTAAAAGCAGGGCTCTACAGGTGCCAATGTTGGTCAGAGAATTAGTTGACCACTTTGGTCAAGACTAAAATATTTGTATCTGTGTGTGCCTATATGTATAAAAGCAGTGTATACATGCAGTCCAAAATATAGTCCATTATGTAAGCATGCCGACATTAGCCTTTCATATAAAGCACCTTTGTGCCCAAGTACATCTTCACAGAATAGCCAGCATGGCTGTAGACTATTAGTCTTGTTAATGTCGTCAACTGTGACCACACATGTTCACAAAATATCAGTGTGTCTTACATGGTCTAAATGCTGTTTCAGAATTGCTTAATGTTGCAGTTATAAAATACAGTACAAACACACAAGCCATTTTATAGTCTTTTGTGGCACACAAATTTATTGAACGTTAGCCTACCGGCATTAGCTTAAAATAGTAAAATGACAAGTCCCAAAATTGAAAATGTCTGTATTTGCTTTTAAAAAAAATATCAGCATAAATTGGAATTCAGCATAAAAAATAGATAGTTTTCTGGTATTATATTTCAAGAAAGCTAATAATACCGACATCCATTTTTGATGCCAACCTAGTTTGATGCTATATTAGCTCGTGTCACTGAATCTACTGTCACTGCCTAAATCAAATGCCACAGACAATAAATACTGACTTTCTACATTCTTGTCTGTATCTGTGGTAAGTAACTACTAATTAGCTGTTTGAAGTTGACATGGGTTGAGATGATGATAATTTTAGAAGGTTAATTGGAAAGGAGAATGTTTTGAGGGGATGTGGTATGAATCTTTAAATCTATGATTAAGAGACTATTGATTCTGAATGTCAATAATGAAGGTAATTATTCCAGAATACTTTTAGTTAGAACGGATCATCACCACACATCTGAATCCAGTGGGACAGAGCAGAACAGTACTCATCACCCAGCACATTACGTTTGAGGTAAACATGTTTCATTTAATCAAATCATCTTTGTCCAGCAGGTAGGCAACCTGCTGGACAAAGATGATTTCCCTGCGGGAGAAAAAACAGGAAACTATTCAGTAGTGGAGTTATTTTAATATCAGTTATATCTCATCACTTGGACAATTATTTTTTGGTTATGAAGGATCATGATGTGGTGTTAGTGAAGCATTAATCAATCCTGATGTAAAAGTTTTACTTAAGATTACCTAACATACTGTATATGCTGATATAGACCTACGCATAATCTGAACTGTGCTAATGCTATCTGTCTTACAAATTTTTTTGCCTTTATATGACCATAGAAATAAACAGAAAACATGGTTAGAAAGCAAGGGGATGTCCTGCAACAAAGGTCCCCATCTGGAATCACACCAGGGATGTTGCAATTACATGGTATGCACCTTAGATCAATAGGCCACAGGGCAAACACCACCGTAGCATCTATGAGCTACATAAAGGTTAGCCAGTTATCTCCCCTTTTTTTATTTGTCTCTCATTTTAGAAGCAAAGCTTTTCTAGGCTTTTTGAAGAAAATCATGAAAACCGAGATGCAGCTCAAAGCTCTGGAAAATTTTGAGTAAATGGACCTTGTGCTACAAATTTTCCTCTCAAACTGCTATTTCAGAGGGCAACAGTGAACTTTTAATTTTCTGAGCTTGTCTGAATCAGTTACTGTAAAGAAACACTGGGCACAATGTTGGTGACAATAACCTTTATAGACCTATCACAGTCAGTTCATTTAAGCAAAACACACCCCTAGTAGCTCTCTTTAAGACTTAATATCTTAGTGAAATATAATCAGTATTGTCAACCATCAGGCACAATTTGTGGCAACAAACTAACCTCTAGTCCAACAAGTTGCTGAAGTGCAGTCATGTAATGACACTGCAGTCAACCAACAACCAACATGCCCACACTGACTTGGAGACAGCTTACTAACTAACTAACTGCTAACATTAACTAAAGTTAGCTTAGGGTGGTTGTCACACCTAACCCGCTTGGTTCATTTCAGTCAGTCTCAGGTGTGTTTTACTGGCTGGTTCGATTCGTTTGGGCTGGTGTGAAAGCTATCAGGGCTGAAAAGAGGGTCGTGTTCTGCTTCAAATCAGACTGCGGTTTGTTTGTGGTGATATGTAATTATAACAGGAATTCAGATGCTAAACTACTACTAAATCAATTTGGTGACTGTAAACTCTCAATTACATATTTACGCTTATCATTTGGTAACACTGGTAACAGGTATATGTGTAACCCTGAGTGCAAGTATTTTCCTTGATATTTCCCAAGGACAAAATCAAGTGTGTTGTGCTTGTGTCCTGCTTGTGTCTTTGTATTTTAGCAGTGCCTCATTAAAAAGTAAGTGAAACACGATGCCCATATGGTGCAAATATCTACCCCTGCAATATTACGGTATAAGATGATTCTGACTCGTTGCTGTTTCTATCTGTTCATTAATATTCATAAAATGAGGTTGAGGTGTAGTCTCGACTATCCAAGTTACTGTACCTGTAAGTCCATATGACTTCAAGCTGACGGATCTTGGTTCACTTGAAAACAAACTGGACAAGAACTAAAAGGGAACAATGCCTTTCCATCAGTCCGGGCCGAATGAGCCAAACTTAAGGAAAGCACCCTTAGTTCACATTGCAAACGTGTACTTAGTAGTCATCAGTTTATTTGACACTGAAGCCTTTTACTTCTGTTTCTCCAGCTCTAACCATCTATTAGTTCAATTAATACAATCTGAGGATAAAATTTTTTGTGTGTGTGTGTGTGTGTGTGCCGACCAGTTGTGTGTGTGTGTGTGTGTGTGTGTGTGTGTGTGTGTGTGTCGACCAGTTGAGTTTTCCTCTGTCTGGCTCCTATTTCTGAGTGTAACATAAATCACATATGGCCACCAGGGACATAAATCAAATAGTGCCCTTTTAGACAGACAGCAGAGATATAGATGCAGACCCCCGCAGCAGAGGAGAGATATTGTAACACAAGTCCTTTTCTGGATCCATGAAAACTTGTTGGGGCTTGGATGCTGTTGTTTGCGTGATTATGAATTAATTAAAAATGAATTAATATTTTAGCACCATTTTTAATGACAGTGTGTATACAGGTCTCAGGCTTCGGCCTTATTTATTTGTCTATTCACTTGTTATGACACTGTAATAAGGGTACAGTCCAATTTTGTTACTCCTTTAGACTTGCTTCTTGTGATGGGGTTTGAGCAAACTTATGACAATGCGCTATTGTTTGATACCTATACTGTTTAATATGAACCATATAACAGAATCATTACAAGGTCCATGTGACTAAGTTGGAGTCACTGTGATTTTGATCTCCCTATGGTGTAATTGCTTGAGACCAAAGCCTAAAGACATTGTTACAAAACGTCTCATTCCAGGAAGTTGTGGTAAAGTAAAACAAACGCTGGCGAGTGGTTTTCTTCCATGTTTACATGTGGAAGTAAGAAAAAGTGATGCTTTGACGTGGAGTGATACACAAACATCCTGTAGTTTGGAAGAAAAGTGTTTATATCATAGTTATCTGCCATTTATGTCTATTACTTTTAGTTTAGATTTTGTTTCATTTAATATGTTACATCTGTATTCTAATAGATGTAATTAAAATTATGTAATTATCTCCAGCAAGGTGGTTTTTTTGATCACCCCTGTTTGTTTGTTTTTGTTTGTTTGTTTATTTGTCAGCAGGATTACACGAAAACCACTGAATCAATTTGCACTGAACTTGGTGGAGGGATGGGGCATGGGAAGAACCCGTCAAATTTTGGGCCAGATCTGGATTCTTTACAATGAATTTGAATTTTTTCCTCAGAAGTCTGGTTCATGTTATTTGACTTTGGTCTATGCAGAGGTCTGTGCTCTACTGAGCACCTTTTCTAGTTACAATGTCTGTTAATTTTAGTTACAAAGTGAGTTTATTGTACAGAAACATAAAAACTTAAAAACTGTCTTAGCCAATCAGACTGATTATATAATTGGGATAAGGATAACAATCATGGATGATGATGATGTTATTGATGATGAAGGTGAGGGTGATGAAGGCGTTAATAGTTGGTGATGAACATAATTCCAGATACGTGACAGAGTTAGACGAACGGCTGTGGTATCATGGCTAAACCAACCCCTGTCTGAGGAGATTTCAAATAGAGTTCTGAACTTTGTTTTCGATCACTCAGACTGTATGCAGACTCCATAGTAAAGCTGTAAAATATTTGAACTATGAAACTGTATATCGCAACATGTAAAAGCACTTAAACCCTGAAATGAACAATAGTAATAGTCTCTCTTTTCTATCTCTCAGGACTGATACACTCACTTGTTCTCTGTTATCAGTGGATCTACAACACAAAGTGTTTAAAATATGAAAGGGGTCTGAATACTTTCTTAAGCCACCGTAGATACTATTCATAGATTCAGCTAATTTCCAGTGGGGTATTCTAACAGCATCAATGGAAGTAACTCAAAACAAATACTAATAGTAGGAGTGAGAAAAAGCCAAAATAAAACGCTTAAAACCATAACTTTTGCTTCACATTTAAATGTCAGCCAGGAATATAAAGTGTTTTTTTACTCGACTGTACAAATGTTAGTCTTCTGAGCTGGTATAAGAGAGACAGAATACGAAGAAGTGGATGAACAAAGACAGAGGTAAAACTCTAAACCATCTTTCAACTAAAATAAATGTAAAGACTGCACAGTAAATACTTTGAGGTTACGCTAGATAATTCTACTCATGTTGATATTCAAAATGACTGTGACTATGAAGTATTTTATCATATGAATGTGCTTCAAGGAAACACCTAAAATGGTATGTATAATATTAACAATATACAATATACAAAATGTACAATGTAAGTAAATGCAGCTATGATAATGTCAGTAGTTCTTTTGGGCCTAGTGAGGTTCTGGGTCCAGATTCAGAGTGTGGTGATTAGTATGTGATAATTTGATTCACTTTGTTGGTTAATACTGTATGGAATTTGAGGAATGACCTGCATTATTACCTATTCCCAAGGGGCGTCATGTAGGAGGGCCCTATTTAAAGGTCATTCCTCTCCTTTTCACTATCCTTGTTTCCCAACATTACAAGGGTTTTTGTGTGTTAAATCATTAATTTCAATCCAATATTTCAATAAATCTATTAATTTATTTTCAGGTTACAAAAATAATGAAAGTTTTAATTCAATTACATTCAATTCAATTCAATTTTATTTGTATAGCGCCAAATCATAACAGAGGTTATCTCAGGGCACTTTTCATGTAGAGCAGGTCTAGACCATACTCTTTATAGTTACATTTACAGAGACCCAACATTCCCGCATAAGCAAGCACTTGGCGACAGCAGCAAGGAAAAAATCCATTTTAACAGGTAGAAAACCTTAAACAGAACGTGGCTCATGGTGGGTGGCCGTCTGCCCCGACCAGCTGGGTCGAGAGAGAGAGAGAGTGAGAGGGAGAAAAGAGGGGGGGGGGCATAGCTCAGTAGACGTATAACAAAAAGATGTGTAACAATAATGAGACTAATAATAAAAGTAATAATTATAATAATAGGGTGAATAATAGTACTAATAAAACTAAATATAATAATAGATGATAATCATTGTATTTGAAGCAGTGAGTGTTGAGCAGGATCATGTAGGATTATGTAGGATAATGCAGGATTATATGTGCAGTTTGTGTTTCCAAAAAGTTATGTTCGGTTGCTTCAACTTTGCTATGATTATGTGTGTTTTTATGTGTGTTTTATGATATTAGGCAGATCATCTACTTAATCTGTGACACATTATCAAACATCATTACACTTAGCATTGAGTGACTGGGCACTACCAAATTGAAAGAAGAAAGGTAAGACTGCTCTGTAGATAACATTCTGTTAAAGTTGGTGCACTCATGGCCATGCATTTGTGTCCATATATTATGACTGTTAGCAGTAAAAGAGTCATCTTATCTGCTTTTCGATATTCTTTAAAAGCTTTGTATCATCCTAGCTTGCCCTGTAGTAACCTGAGAAGATGGTAGATTCTAGTTAAGTGAGGCTGACAAGGTAAAAAGCGAGTCACTGGTCTATAGAAATTGGAGGGTAGGTGGCAGCTTGCTGAGAAGCTGCATGATTAACTGATGTTTTTTCTCTTCAATTTTAAATTGTTTTTGTTGAATTCCTGCCTCTGCTTCATTAATATTTTTTTTAATAAATGGCGCCTTTTTTTGAAAGTACCCTTGCTTACCGACCTGCTTTTTCAGCATCGCCTTTGAAGTTTTCCTGTGCCATCCATTGCCTGTGTAATGCAGTGGTGGTGCTACAGGGGCCATTCATTGTACTATAAAGGCCTTAGCTACAAGCTAAGGCCTTTGTTCTTTGTTCATGTTTGAACCTGAACATTACAAAATCACACAATGACCAGAGATGATTGGAGGAGTCAGCAGACAGCAGTTTAATCAACATATGAACTTCCTCTTCTTTTCTGATGTTACAAAGTATTCTGAAACATGCAGCATGTTTTACAGCAGCTACTGCTAGAGTAGTGATGCAGTATAGATGAAGGATGGAGGACTGTTGGCCACCATTGACACAGACATGGTAAGATGAATGCATTATGAGGAGCTGTCTCTGCTGTAATAATACAGGATGGACAAAGGATGCTGTTGCTCTCTATAGCACCGGTGCAGGTTTTAGCCAGAAGGCAACCTTCAGATCTTGCTCTCTCTCTAAGTTAAACAGTAACTGTTTATTATGCTGCTGTAATGTAACCAGTGTGGATAAAATACTGTATACGGATCATAGAGAGGGGTCTCTGTTTATATTTACCCGGGTAACTATTCATATCAGCACAAGGCAGAACTGCAGAAGGTGTTTTATTTTTGTAGAAATGCTTTGCTTCACATGCAACAAGTTACATTCATATCTCATCAGTGTGAATGCTCATCATTGATCACTCTCACTAAGCTGTTAACACTTTCTAATAGTAGTTAAGGAGAAGTGCTTGAATGTCACTACTTCTAATGCAGTCTGGCACGCTATAAAAGTAAATCTAACTTTGCTCTCCTCTTTTTGCTGGTTGTGCTATTAAAACTGCTGTCATGTTAACACAAGCAGTGGGAGGTAAATTCTCAGTGTGAGGGCCTTTCTAATGATTTTGGTTTTTTGTTTTTTTTTTAAATGATTTTGAGGCTTTTATAGGACTTTTGTTTGATCTCAGTGAGGGTCCAAGGTTGAAGGGTATCGGTTTTATCAATTTTTATTTATTGCTTCATAACGTGATTTTCAAAAACAAAGGCCATTTCACATTGTATCTCTGATTAATGGCTATTTATATAATAATATTGTTTACACTTCTACATTGTCACAACTGTTTATGAAAAATGATGCATTTGAACATTCTAATATCACCAAATACATGGCAATAAATGTAAATGGACTCAACTAACTCCGTCATGACAATGCTAGATTTTAATCACTGACACAGTCGCCAGTTGAATTATATTAGTTACATCATGACAACATGGAAATTACTTATAGGAACAGGATGCAGTCGTGGTTTCAACAGGAAGCCAGTGTATTTCTTCAGTTTAGATTCCCTCTGTCTCAACCACCACACAGAGGACAGTATTAATGAAGCTGAGCTAAGTGAATATGGAAACAAGATTTTGTTTTTAAATGTATTCAGACAGTGCAGTTTTTTAGCTGTGCTAATTGCATGGCTTTATGGATTGCGTTGTCAGCCTGTTGGTTGGGTGGGCATTCCACTTTGGTCCAGACAGAAACAAAACAACTTTTCAGTGGATTGCCAGGAAATTTTGTACAGACATTCATGTTCTCCACAAGATGATGAATCCTACTAATTCTGACTTTTCTTTTAGCACCACAATGAGGTTGTGGTTTTTATGAATTATCTCAACAACTATTGGATTGATTGCCATGGAATTTAGTACAGATATTCATGGTCCCCTCAGAATAAATTGTAATATCTTTGGTGATCATTTAACTTTTACGCTTGTACAAAATTTTTATTTGTCCTAATGACTAATGATGTTTTCATCAACCTCAGCTGTGCTTTGTGTTTAGTGCTAGATAGCAAATGTTAGCATGCTAGGAGGCTGAACTAAGATGCTGAACATCATAAAAATTATAGCTGCTAAACATCAGCATATTACCATTGTCATTGTGAGCATGTTAACATGTTGATGATAGCATTTAGTTCAAAGCACCACCGTGCCTAAGTACAGCTTCAAAAACCTGCTAGCATGGCTGTCTTGTTAAGCTCTGAAGGGAATCATACTGCATCATAACCATTATATCAAAGAAGCATCACAATGACAGGACCAGATCTGATATACAGATGTTCGTAATCTCTACTAAGCTAAATTTGTCTGTGTTCCACAGTGGCCAAATGAAACTGGACTACCCAATCAGACAAGAAAAATACCTAACCAGATGAGACAAGTCTAAGCCATCGCTGAGTGCTCCAGCCAGCATGAAGATTTGTGTGTTTGTGTGTGTTGTTACATTATAGTTATTAGTATGTGTGAACATGTCTGGAAACATTCATGTGACTCTGTGCATGTTGAAGGTGAAGTAGTGTGAGTGTGAGTAGGATTTGATGGTGTTCACCATGACTGAAGAGGACACGATTAACTGCACCATCAGCCATGAAATCCACCAGTACATCTTCTCCTGTGTGTATATCTTTGTACTATTGGTAAGTGTATGTGGATGTTGAATAACTGAACCAAACTGTTGAGGTATCTGAAAACTTTATTAAATTGCATAGCTAATGGGAAAAGGGATTGTGAAAGGGGAAAGGGTTTGTATCCATATAACTGTGACACAGTCACGTCTCAAGCTCTAGAAACCCTACTTCTTCCTTGAGAGCACAACATTGCAGCATTGACGCTTAAAGAACGTGATCAGTATATCTGCAAATTGCAGCATATGCAGTCTTATGTTGCATCAATGGGGTCATGTTAAGTACCCAAGGAGAATCCATATGAACAGTCCTTTAAGGTGGTATTCCTGATTTCATAAGTAGAAAGTTTCTGATTGTTTCTAAAGATCCTGGGTTTAAACCTGCCGACCTTATAAGGCCTCTTCTGGGTGCCCCTGTTTCCTCCTACAGTCCAAAGACATGCAAGTTAGGTGAACTGGAGACTCTCAATTGCCCATAGCTGTGATTATATCTGTCTGCCTGTCCCCTTGGACTCCAATTTTACAAACCCATCTTTATGCTTGGTACCAGAACCGACATGTTACCCGCAATTATCTCTAAATCAAATCTGGACGCGAACCAACCGGATGACAGATTTCTGTGACCCGTACCCATAACATTAACTAAACTCATAGGCTACACAGTCACTCACTTTAAAACTCACTCAGACTGTATTTAAGCAGAGTCAACATAATGGTTGGTCTGAGTTTATTTATGGTTTTATGTAATTTAGCCTACTGTCCTATTCAGATGTGCATAGCACTTGCTCACTCAGCTCCCACAAATGACACAAAGATAACCGATTTTTCATAATAATCTGTTCATGTATCAAAGTGACTGTCCCGCTGCTATCAGTCGGCTGAAGTTCTGGAATGATGATGAACTGAGGGGTGAGAGGTTTGAAACCACAGATGTACAGATCACAGTCTACTGTCTATCCTGAATGATAAAATGGTTCCCCGAAACCAACGTTTAAATTAAATATAGTACAATAGAGGCTACTCCACCAATTCAGCAATTGATCCTACAACATTATCGGACTCACGATGGACAAAATGATCAAAATTCATGCAAAAGAACCAAAGATATAATCTTTGTTATTACATGCATTCTTCTTCCTTGTCAAAACCTCATTAAAACCTCATTACAGGCAGACAGAAGACATCTTTGTGCTCACAAAACTACCATTGAAGAGACAACCCACTGCAAGATAATAGATCTAAAAAATAACTTCTTGACTTTTCCTTCTAAGTTTACCTTATACAAAATCATGGAGTAATCTAGAGTGCTGAGCTCACAGCTGGGTCTAGGGTTTATGCTCCAGATCTCTGCAACACTGCAGGGAAAATGCAGGTTGAGAAAGTGGATAGATGAATGAATAGATGCCGTTGTGACAGCAAACCTGATCCAAAATCAGTTTAGAAAATTAGCTATTATGAAACAGGCAAGTGTTACCTTTAAATATGCAGCTAAGTGTTTATATCAGGTGTTGCCGTTAGCTTTGGGCCTCCACCCTGGCAACCAAAGGGTGCATTTTATATCACCCGAAAGTCCCAAACAGGGCTTCTCTGTAAGTCCAGTTTACTTAGGATTTACATCCATATTGGAGGATTTTTTTACCTCAAAATTTATGCCATTGTAGGAAGTAAAGAGTAAGCAGGAAGACAACTTTCAGCCAGTCTCGTTCTCGTCATCACACTGAGGCTCCACCTCTCCACTATTATGTAGAAAGGGTTTTGTATGCAGGCTTTCCTATCATCCAATGATCATCGTAGCTGAAGACTATTTAATACACCTTACCTATGTTGTCTGTCTCTGCTGTCATTGCAGTCTATACAACTTTGCCAATTCTGTCATGAATGTTCTGGTTTTTTATGTCTGATCTTGCTAATTTCTGCCCTTTAGAATGTCCATTTCTGATGAGGGCTTAGCAGATCCTGTCGAACTTTCAGCCAATCTGCCATTTCATCCAACACCTGCCGGTAATACATCCACTATCCCGTGCAAAGGCCGGCGTTTAGCAATTCGTATTCCAGATGATCACCTCCAACAATCTGAGGAAGCCCAGCTGATCAGCCTTTTAGCTGAAAAAGTTGTGAGTCTGGCACCCAGTCTGGATTTGTCCCAGTTTAAAGCCATGGCTTCGGATTTTCTTAGGCAGTCAGCCCCTGCCGAGCATAATGATACCCCAGCACCATTTCCAGCCCGAGGCCATAAGCGCTCAAAAAATTCATCTCCATTTCCTCAACCTGCCAAACACAAAAGGTCCACTTCCAATCCTTATAAGGCTTATAAGGCTTAGCCTTATTCTGACTTCATCTGAAAACAATCAAAACATTGCATCATCTAATGAAATCATGACTGTCTTCAAATATGCTAATCACAGATTACTATTATTATAAAATTTATGAATAGAGGAATTTCTGGTGGCATTCGGAGTCTATCACAATATCATCTGTTCTGTTTATCATGAATGCCACCAAGAATTGGACACTTAGATGGCATTAATTGGTGATCGGAAAGTGAAATATGGAAAGAAAATTCTACTAATATCACAAAGTCTTTTCAAGCAAAGCTGCAGTCTTCATAGCTCAATTCAACCTGCGCCTTCACATCTCAAAACATCAGTTTCTGTACTTGCTAGGACACTTATATATTTATTTTCTTCTGGATACCTGGAATGGCATCTCTTTCTTTTACGATGAAGCCTTTCAAAACGGTGATAGCGTGGAACTTTTTACTGATGCAACAGTCAGTTTTGGGGGTTACTACCAAGGTCAGGGGTTTTCCAGCAGCTGGTGTCAGGAGCTTCTGCAATGGCATCGATCCTCCGCTCTCTTTGAATTGTACCCGGTTATTGTGTCTAGTCTGGTTTGAGGGCATCTGTGGAAACGCTATCTGTGATTAATAATGTCATGATAACAGCTCGTCATGTTCCAGGCCATCATAACATCGTTGCTGCTCACTTTAAATTTCATGTGTTCAAACACTTTTGCAATTAAATATTGTTAGATGAAGTCTGCCACTCAGATCTGAGGTTTTTGTCTTTTCCTCTGTATAACTGGAATGACATCACTTTCTTTTATGATGAAGCCTTTCAAAACGCTGATAGCATGGAACGCTCAGTGTCACACTCTGATTTAATCTTTCATCCTCATTTATATCATCTCTTTCTCAGACATACCAAGGCTGGGGGGAACTCGTCAATCCTAATTGCATATGTATAAACTCTGAATTCTGTCCGTCTATGCAAAAAATTTTAAAACTGAGACCTATCATCACTTCTTCCTCTCCTCTATTTTTTCTACCTTCTTTGAAACCTGTGTCAAATCCTGGTTTCTTTCCCATCTCACTGCTGTGCTTAAAAGATGCAAACTCCTGATAACAAATACTTAGGGCACTCTTTTAGAAATTTCGCTGCTACCTCAAGCAGCAATGAAAGGTGTGTCCTCAGCCTCCTTGCAGCAGTTTGGCTGCTAGTCCTCTTCAGCATTTTCTTCATATATTCGACCAGACCAGACGGCCAATCTCGCTGCCCAGCGATCTCTGAAACCATGATGTAACAAACGTATATCTGGTGAATATCATGCATCTAAGTGGTGGTGTTGATTCATGCTTACTATCATTCACAAACAATCTTTCATCCTTTGTCTCACACCCACACATTATTTCCTGCCCTTTATTTTCTTGTACCATATTCATATATAGCTATTCAGTGCCCTTCATCTACCAGTATGCATTTTATTTTTACTGGCCTTCATCTACCAGTGTGCACTTTTTATTTACTGGCCTTCATTTTCAATTTTGGGGTGATGTCAGATTGGCTGTTTTTCATAGGGCTGTATCCCTATACATCTCCGTTACCAAGGGTGAATGCCAAAGTCCTACTAAATAAAGTTCTGCATTCATTTTAATTTGTGTCTTTCCTGATTGAAGTAGCATAGTGGAAAGTAAGGACGTGGAGGTTGGGCTGGAGGGCATGAAGTGAGTCCTACTTTCATGTAGGAGACAAGGGTTTGTGTTCTGTTACAGAACTGTAATAAACATCGCTGCCTTTTAGTTGCTGTAAACACAATATTTCCCTAACCTTACTCAAGTGTTTGTGTTGACTAACCCTAACCTGCCATAGTTGCCATAACCAAAATCTTTCCACAATCTACAAAAGCAAAGTTTTTGTTACACTATATGCAGAGATTGTAAAAATTGAGAATTTAAAAATGCTGGCATTGGACATGAAATATGTTGATGCACTGGATATTATGAGGGGTTTTGCAGAATTATCCAGTATGGGCACTCTTCGTTCATGCTCAGAGTTGTCTGAGCATAGGGGAGGCAAGTGTTCAACATGTGCTTTCATAAGGAAGTAATGAACAGGAGGGTAGTGGGGAAGAAACTGCCTGTTACAAAGAATGAAAATAATCCCAATGAATGATCTTCTGGATTTTAGGTTGGTGTTCCCTCCAACTTGTATGCTCTGTACCATGCTGCTCTACAGCTGAAGCAGAAGAATGAGCTGGGAGTTTATTTATTGAACCTCACTGTGTCTGATCTGTTATACCTGGCATCATTACCACTGTGGCTCCAGTACATCTTTCAGGTAAACTAAAAGCACCTATTTATTCTGTTAAATATTTGATTTGCTGAATGCCATGCCATGAAGAATTGAGGCTGTTTAGAGAGCGCTACCCAGTATTAGTATGGTGTTCCTAATAAAGTCCTTGATGAGCGTATATGTGTTTCAGGATGATGATTGGCGTCACAGGGAATGGTTGTGTCAGTTGTGTGGCTTCCTGCTCTATGAGAACATCTACATCAGCATTGGCTTCCTGTGCTGTATCAGTCTGGATCGCTACCTGGCTGTGGTCCATCCTTTAAGGTAATCTTGAAACAACGTTGTCAAAATTCAAGCCCTTGTTAGTTCTTCAGTTACTCCAATTTTCCCTGCACTTACTTTGTGCTGATGCAATTTGTCTCATCTAGCAATATTACCTTTGTGCTGAAAATCACCACTGAGCTAAGGTGAGATTTGGTGGTAATACAAAACTTTTGATTGGTGGTGCATACCATTGCCACCACTTTATGCGTTTATGGCCCTTCTGCCCAATGTAATTTTTGATACTACAACTGAGGCACCAAAATTAGAAATTGACCAACTCTTCACGAAGTGGCTTTAAATATAAAACTACATATTTGTTGTCATATTTAGTTTTACTGAAGCCTTTTAAAAATTCTGAATTGGTAAAATTCAGCAGCTTCATTTTCCATGAAATAGGCCAATAAACAGAACATAGAACATATTGAACTCACAACAACAAAGTGAAGGGTATACAAAAGCAACAAAACAAATATACATTATAAATAATAGATATACAGAAAACAAAAGTATGGGGGTGTGGTGGTGGTGGGGTGTGTGTGTTACATAAGCTGCTTATTTAATGCTGACTACTCGTTCTTTCTTTTTTAATCTCTATTTCCCAGGTTCACCTCGCTCCGCTCTATGAATACAGCGTGGCTTGTTAGTGCTATCATCTGGTTGAAGGAGATCGCAGTAGGCGTGGTTTTCTTCCGCCACAAAGAACTGAGCAAAGACCGCAAGAACCAATCAGTGTGTTTCGAGCACTACCCCATGCAACCGTGGGAGTACCCAATCAACTACTACCGCTTCAATATCGGCTTCATGTTCCCTCTGGCCATTCTATCAGTAGGATAACATTTTTAAAAATATATTTTTGATCATATTTTGTTGAAAAGATTTTTACACAGTCACATTGGCATTTTATTGTATTTTAATCACATTTGAGTTGATTAATTGATGTTTTGAAAACATATTTATCATGCCCACAGTGACCTTTTGTGCCTGAAATCTCTAGTTTAGTAATGCGATAGGAAGATGGTGGTAGCTAGTTCAAATTTTATACAGTTCTGTTCATCTGTTCATTCTTGACACCATCATCTGCTCCACCTCAAGGGCCTTCACACCCATAGTCCACCCACACAAATGTCTTCACTTATGTAACTTGATTAGATGTCTTGTCAGGACTTTGTTGATATGTACAAGCTGGGCTTGATTGACATCTCCCTCCCTCTCCAATTAGTTTTGTTGTACCTTTTAGGACAGGGCAACTTACCCTGCTATCATTCTTAGATAGAGTTTTGTGACATCACATAATACTAAGCATAGCTCCACCCAGATTTAACCTGACTAGAGGTCTAATCAGCCAGAGTAACTGAAAAAAACCTGTGTGAGTATGCAGAGTCTGTCAATATTTTTACTGAGACAGGTCTTAGGTCTGGCCTCTGTCCAAAATGCCACACTTCATTTTCCCAACCACTGTAAAATAAAACTCCTTTTAAAAAGTCATTTAAGTTTGTTTTGGTAATGGTTTGAATTTGACATCAGCCGCAAAAATGGACAGTAGGACGATGTCTCTAAAGGGAATGTGTGTATTTTAAGGAGCCATGCTTCTGGTGTGTTTGTGCTAATCGAACTGAATTCTGAAAAGATTTAAAGATCTAGCCAGATTTTTATTTGGTGATCACTTGGGTGATGACAAGTGCAAAGGTCAAAGCCACACAACTCTTATAGTGAAATCATGGGATTTTTGAAAGAAGAAAAAAGTAAATTTTCCTGTTACAAATGAATGAATTTTAAATCATATACAAAGAAACACACCCCTTCTCTGTTCAATACACTCAGGTACAGTCTTACTTTGTCTGTTATGACCAGTAACTTACGGTGATTGATGTTAAGTAATATATTGAGCCTTCATACAGATACATTGCTGTGTAACTGACATTACTGAATTAGTTTGCTGACTTCACTGACTTTTCTCTACTTTTGCTACTGTTGCATTATAGTTTTTCATGTCACAGATAAAATGTATCAAATGTGACACCTTACCAGGAGACATGTTTGTTCTTTTGTGCTTGTAGTCCCACGCTACACTTTCTCTCAGTCACATTGCCTAGCAATGATATCTTTAAAGCAATTGACTTCAGAAAATCTTTGGAAATTAAGGAAACATCAATGTGCCATTATAATTGCCAGTTGTGGCCACATTGGCTGCTGTATGGCAAAGGTTAGGCTGCATAGTCTTGCTTTACTGCACAACATCTCTCTTCACCACAGTGATCTTGGGAAAAGTGATAGAACTTAAGCTAGCAGAGGAGATATTCAAAATTCCCTAGATAAATTTAAACTCCATAGCTGCAAGAACTACAACTTTGTGTAATTAATTTGTCTGTCTTTATAATTTATTTTATATTAACATTCATTTATTTAATTATTTTATTTTTGATTTGTGTGTACTACCTTGAGCATACAATCCTCTTTTACTATCCTCAGAAATCTAAACATGTTGTCAGTTCAGTTTTGTTAATAAAGAAGAGGAGATATGGACATGGAAGGAATGGAGATTGTTCAGTGGAAATAAGAAGTAGAGTTAGTATTCTTCACCATGATCCTGATGGATCTGATAATTTATTTTTTTTCTTTCCAGATCAGCTACCTGTGTGTCCTTCGTGCTGTGGGTCGGAGTGCTGGGACACAGCCAGTTCAGAAGATAAGGATCAGGCAGTTAGTCAGCAGCACCATTCTCATCTTCCTTGTCTGTTTCTCCCCGTACCATGTCTTCTTATTAGTACGCACCCTGCTGGAGCGGGACTGCAACTTTATTACAGGTACTGTTTCATCTCTGGAAAGTATTCCAGTGAGTACAAATGGAAACATATCTTAAACACATGGCCTGTATTCTTATTTCCTAGGAATATTTAACTACTACCACCTCTCGTTGCTGCTGACCACCCTGAACTGCTTAGCCGACCCTGCTCTGTACTGCTTTGTCAGCGAAAGTGCCCGCAACGGCGTGTACAGAGCCATTATCCTACCCTTTGCCAGGATACTCTGTTGCTGCTGTCGCCGTGATAACGCAAGTCCTGCCAAGATAGCAACAGATTCCCATGAGGTCGCCTTTGACGAGAACAACAGCCACCCAACTGTGATGCTGCTCACACATACCAGCACACTCAACAATGTAAAAACAGACCCTGCCAGTAAAAGCACAATTTTAATCACACAAACTGATGAAAAAACTACAATACCCTTAATTGTACAAAATAACAGTAACTGACAAATGTGTGAATAGTGATGGAAAATCCAGCTGTGTGATAGCCGTGGTGGAGCAGAGCCAAAAAACAGAAGGGACTAAGGAGACTCAGAAAAGCAACAACAAATTATCCAAAGACTAATCATAAACAATGCTATCAGAAACCTCAGGGCAATGGGATTAAAAGGACAAGACTGATTCAGTAAACTAAAAGTGAGTGGAGAACACATAAGAGACCACACACAACTATGTCTGTAAAGCTCAATCTGGTGTACATTATCATCCATTGGCATTGGAGTGAATGGACTGAGTTTTCTTTTCTCTCAAGTGATTTTTGCAAGCTCTAGATTGAGCAGCTTCTATTTTGTCAGAGGAAATGTGTTGTTTACATTTTGATGTGTTGTGGACACGGGAGCAAATTGGAGTTTTAGATTGAGAAAAAGGCAAAAATCATCAGGAAATCATAGTTATTGACCTGCAATGAAAACTGCCAGAAAAATCTTTATTCTTTATTATCTTTATCTTTATTTCTCCCCTGGAAGGGAGTTTGCCAGTATTCTTTAAAACAATAGTATTTAGGTAAAATCTTCTAATAAGGTACCCTTTATAAAGGGTAGTTGTAAGCAATGGCTTTATTAATGGTTAATAAATAATTTACTTATCATAATAGATCAGTTGTAAACCATTACCAACAGCCAGCGGTAGTGTAGCTTGAAATCATATTGTGCGTGGGCATAGAAAAAATCATCTGTGCCTACCTCACCCACCTTTAGTTGCAGTATTTTTGTAAAAATAGGCAACTGTTACCATAATGTTACCTAGTATCACTAGTGTTTAATTAAGTGACATTGCCAGTGGGAATAAACTGAAAAAAAATCATAACACCTAACGGAGAAACTGCATGGCACCATAGTTTGGCAGTTCCTGATAACTGTGCATGTGAACACAACCATGCAGTTGACAGGAAAAATCACAGCAAATTCAATGTTTAGCCATATGTACAGATACACAAGCAACAAACACACACAATTTGTCATATAGGGTGACCAGGGTCCGTAGGACAACATTCATGATGGAAAATACATTACAGGGGCTTAACTTAATGTCCAGCAGGTGTCTAAGTACAGCCATTTTGACATACATCAATCAGCCACTACATTAAAACCAGTTACCTTTCAGCCACAACATTAAAACAGGTAACTGGTTTTACTGTTGAAAGTATTCAGACCACTTCACATTCTGCACACTTCATTGTGTTGTAGATTTTATTTTGAATGGATAAAAAATTACCATTTGGCCCATCAGTCTATACTCAATAACCCATACTGACAAAGTTAAACTGAAATCTGAAAACTGAAATCTTCTATTTACAAAAGTTTTCAGACCCTTTGCTGTAACACTCCAAATTGTGATCATGTGCATTTTAATGTGCATTTATTTATCCTTGAGATGTGTATTGAATTTGATTGGAGTCCACCTGTAGCAAATTATTTAAGAGTTTGGATAGTTTAGAAAGGCACACTCATGTGTGTATAAAGTCCCACTAAGTGTATAAACCCATTTCTAAAGCTTTGAGTGTTCCCTGGAGTACATTGGTCTCAATAATTATGAAATGGAATAAGTTTGGAACCACCAGGAATCTTCCTAGAGTTGGCCGTCCTGCCAAACTGAGTTACCAGTCACGAAGGGCCAGAGAGGTGACCAATAAGCCAATGGTCACTGTAACAGAGCTTCAGAAGTCCTCTACAGAGATGGGAGAACCTGCTGTAAGATGACCATCTCAGCAGCACTCCTTCAGTCAGGCCTTTATGGTAGAGCAGCTAGACAGAAGCCACTTTGAGCAAAAGGCATATGACAGCCCGTTTGGAGTTTGGTGGCATTTCTCTGGTCTAATGAGACAAAAATTGAACTGAGCAGAACTCCAAACACTATGTCCAGCAATCATCACTGGGCCAATACATCCTTACAGGGAAGCATGGTGGTTGCAGCATCATGCTAAGGATGTGCTTCTCAGTTGCAGGGACAGAGAGACTGGTCAGAAATGTCAGAACAACAATGACCTGTAGCATACAGCCAAGACAATGGTGTAGTGGCTTCGTGACAAGTCTCTGACTGTCCATGAGTGGCCCAGCCAAAGCACAGCATTAAACCCCATTGAACATCTGTGGAGAGACCTGAAAATGGCAGTTAACAGACGCTTCACATCCAATCTGATGGAGCTTGAGAGGATCTGCCAGGAAGAATGGGATAAACTAGCTTGCAGAGACTTACCCAAAAAGACTCAAAGCTGTAACTGCTTTAATCTACCAAAGAGGCATCTACAATGTACTGAATTAAGGGTCTGAATACTTTTGTAAGTCAGCGATTTCAGTTTTTGATTTTTAATAACTTTGCAAAAATTGTATTCTATTTTTCATTATGGGTTATTGATCGTAGACTGATGGGCAAAAATGACAATTTTACCCATTTGAAATTAAATCTACAACAGAATATAATTTGCAAAAAGTGATGGGTTTGAATACTTTCTGAAGCCACTGTATGATTCCATAATGTTGATTCGTATCTCTTGCTAGAAGTAATCTATAATGTGGCAAAGCTGGGACATCATCTTCTTATTCCATTAGAAGATGCGATTTATCTTGTATTTATAATGATGTAACTGTAGGAAGAAGCTCTTTAATATTGATAACAAATTAGTTTATTTTCTGGCTTAATCCATATGACATACAATTCTATATGACATACAACCCAGAAAAAAAGACCGCAAGACTTCTACAATAGTTTTATTGGGATAGTGAGATAAAATAACAGCACAGAACATGCAGTATCAGAACAAATTTAATAAAAACTTGAAGCTATGCTGAAATCACAACTGCATTATAAGCACATCTCGATTTCATGATAGTTGTTTTGATCAATACATGAACACAGTGTGCTAAATTAGAAGGTTGAATACTTATCGTGTAGCTGTACATTACTGACACAGTATATGTAATGAATTTACTAATATTTGATGGCTTGTCTGATGAGAAGAAAAATATTATTATTATTATTATTATTATTATTATTATTATTATTATATCATTATATATTGTTATTATTATTTATTATCTAAATTAGGGGTCTTGAATAATAAGATTTCCTTACTATGAAAATTTAGAACGCGACAGAAACCTACCAACTGCCAATCTTATACAGTTCAGAATGATGTAATAATCTCCCTGCTCTGTGCGGGTCTGCCTCTGGACTATGAAAGGATAAATATCACAAAAACAATCTCCAATGTTTACATGTTGCTATTTGCATGCATAGGAATGAGACTATATTGTTATGGTCATAATTTTCAACGTTTTAAATTGAAATTTTCACATAGATAAAATATTATTGTCGAACCTTCAGTCGTTATGGAACTATACTGTAATATGGTCAGAGCATCTTGTCATAATGATAAATGTTCAAATGACAAATCTTCACAGGGATAAATGTGATAAATATTTTTATAAAAAATTGAAACTGCATACTAAAAAGGACAGCTACTAATGTTTTTAATCATTGTTTTTCATTATGTGTGTTTGCTTACTCTTTGGTATGTGCGTATATGTGTAGTTTCAGTGTTACCTCTTTTTTTTTTTTAGCACCATCAGCAGGTAAAGATGCTTGTCCAACGCCTCAGTTCATGACAGGATACCTTTCAAACTAAGGACTCTCAGCCTCAGCTCTTCTTGATATTAAAGGATCAAACTGCTGTTTAATCATGTGTAATCATGTGTGCCACACATTACATTATTGTGTGGTAATGCAGTTAAATTAAGCTTGAATGAAAAGTCTGAACTGCATTACCTCATGATAATAATGTGTCATTGACAAAAATGAATTTAGGCACAATCACTGTGATTTTTTAGTGCACAGAAATGAATGGAAATCAATGGATACAGTAGGCTACATGGCAGAAAAACTAAAAAAAAAAATGTGGCATGCATTTTAAAAGGGTCAGTAAAAATGTAATGTAGGTATGATAAAGCTGTAATATTTTATTTTATAATATTAAAATATTAAAATATCATTATCACCCAACTCTGCAGTACCCCTCAGTTGCACAGAGCTATTAGCACCTTTCAGGTCACTATTTTGGTTTTACTTTCGCAGCCTTACTATGTTGATTCACTTTCAACGCTCTCATCCACTTCATCAACTGCAAGCAGCTGTTTTCAGCAAAACAAGTTCTAATAAACCCGATTCACACTACCTGCGCAGCACCAAACAGCAGACATACACAATTAGCATTTAGCAGCTAGCGTGAACCATATATTTTAACAGGATATGGTGGAGACCAAAACAGAGCTCAAAGGAGTGTGAATATTGTATTTACATTCATCAGGTGGCCAGAAACACCACCCATAATGAATGCTAATGTTGCTGAATGTGTAAATAAGAAACTATTACTAACACAGGTACTGTATGGTCCTTAAGCCTATCACAGCCAACAGTTGCATGCTAACATACCAAAAGATGTTTCTCAGTATTAAGATAACTGTTGTTCTATATCCCATGTTTTCTTCATTTGAGTTGTGGTTAGTCCAGAAACCTGGAAACAATATAAATATTTCTTGTAAAATATCATATTACATTTAGAGACAAAAAATAAAATGGTTGTGTAAAATGACTCCACAACTACAGAAATCTGTTGTGAATTTAGGATTATCAATACTGTTACTGACTATAGATTATGATGCAGGTACATTGCATTTAATCATCCACATTTTTGATTTCAGAAAACAGCTAATCACACCAAGACCTTACAAAAGAAACAATGAACTATACATGCTTATTTCATATTATTATTATTATTATTATTATTCAATTGTAATTGCATGTTACAGTTTACTGTTTAAACTGATTAAACATTGCTCTGCTCAAATTCTTGTGAAAATAGTTTGTTCTAGCAAAATCACACCCACAGAGAGGATATACTTTTCCTCTAAGTGCCTGATTACAAGTTTTGAGTCGCAGTACTTTTGAGGGAATCTGGTTCTAGTAAGAGCTATTCTGTCTGTATTTCAGTACTTGGTGAACTGATATGGTTGGCTGGATGTAAGTTACTAGTGTTTATTGGTTTTAGGAGATTATTAAATACAGTTGTCAGGTGAATCAGGAGCTGAAAATGAAAACAATTGTGTGAGAAAACAAAAATGTTCTTTGTGTGTCACTGTATTTGTCTATGTAACAGCATCCTTCCTCTGGAGGTACTTATGAAGTAGTAAGTGTGTGTGTGTATGTACTGAAAGTTTTTAAACAGTCCAGACAGAAAAGGACTGAAAGCTCTGAAATAGAGTGCAATGTGACTATAGAGATCTCTGTGCATAGTTCCTGAATATGTGTGTCTGTTTGTGTTATGATGGAGGGAGAAAACACATATGCCTTGGATAGTGTGTGTATTAATCTTGGCAATATCAGCTGCTCCTGGCTGCTGCTGTCATCCAGCAGGAAGTGACATTAAACTTGGGTCATATTAGGGTCAAAGGTCAGCGCTGAAAAGGAGATGAAAATGAGAGGAACAGCAAGACAAAACATAAGAAGAGAGGAGAAGTATGTTGAAACTGGCCCTTATTCTTTTGCTGTACATCATAAAATACTTATTAGATTTACTTCTTTTTCTACTGACTAAATTCCTAATCCATTCAACCAAGCTAACAGCTAACAACCAAGCTAATTTTATGTTTCCATTGTGTTTATGTTTCTGGTGTGGTTTTACCGTAACCCAGCAGAATTGAGTTACAATAAAAGCAATAAAATAACAGGAATTTACCTAATCAGATAGGATTATTTTAGAATAAATTAGGAAACTTGACATTTACAGCTAGCTGTTAGGTTAAGGTTATCAGTAGTCCGTAATGAAACTACCTTGATATGAAGAAGAAAAATTGTAGTTCTCCATTTGTCATTACTACATTTGTAAAATTAGGAAGTGGTAGGGGGAACTAGTGTTTTGTTTTCATCAACCCTCTGATGACATCACATATCCAGATAAAAGCATACAGTATACATGTTTTGATAGTTTTCTTTTGAAGCTTTCAGCCACATCTTGTGGTCTTCCTTGTTTTGGTCATTGTGAGGTTATTAGATGTGGTTGAAAGCTCTAGAGCAAATTTGGTAAGTGAATAAATGCAATAAACTATTTTTTGAAGCATGTTGTAGACAGGAGTAAGCCCAGGCATTGACCCAGGTATAGATGAATTAAGTCTGTTTCAGTCTGGAAGGTTGATTATAACATTAGTACTGCCTGAATTGAAGCTACGTATACCTGAAAACTATCCTGACCTGGACCCGGCTATAGTCTGGAGGGACAGGTTTCCATGGCCGTTTAGGTCAGACTTATTTAAACCTCCGTATGAAACAGAATTTCCTGAAAATAACCCTAATTTACTGAAGTAAGCCTGGTTTACCTGTAATTTTCTTCATTTAAACATTTCATGCTCAAATGTAGTATAACAGTAGCACAGTTTCACTTTTTATAATTCAGTATTGAAAATAGTTTATTAGAAATGTAAATTTGTCCTCCTTGTTTTCTAAACTTGCACATTTAAGTTTTTATCTGGAAACCTGGTATCAAAAGACTGTATAGTCAGGTCTGTACATGCATGCGTGCATTGAGTCTGTCAACGTTTGAAAAAATAGGCATTCAATTCCATGTCTTCAAACTTAGTTTTACAAGCTGAGGCTACAAGCTTTTAAAATCCTGTGGATATAAAAATTTACAAAAGGTGACAAGAATAAAACATTTTTTCACGCGCACCTTTATGAATGTGTTAAGATCCCACATACAATTTATGCCCTTGCCAATGGCTGCATTTGATGTTGAATCACAAATTCATGGATTCATGTTGGTAAAGGAGGTTCATGCTGTTTTGTTCGCCAAATTTAAATGGAGTGGAAACCACACCCAGTGGGCACAAACCAGCACTGTGCAGGTCAGGATCTAAAGCAAACCCACTGTCCGTGTTGTGGTGCTGTGCTGAACAGGTGCTATGTCCAGGATGCCTGGTACAATAAACCTACATTGAACCTAAGTAAGAATATGCATGTATACACAGTGGATGAATAAAATGACTAACACTGGCTGGTATGTCTTCATTTTAAGCTCCTCTAATGCAACACTAAATATATAGACAGACTTCCAACCAGAGGGATTACCATTACTGGAATATATGCCCACAATCTGCTAAACATGTGCTGGCATACTGCATCTCTGTGTGGTATGCCAACTGTTATGCATAGAACAGGAGAGCTCTTCAGAGTGATCAACACTGCCCACAAGATCATTGGCTCCACAGCGCTTTCACTGAGGACATTTTTCAGCTCTCGCTGCCTTCGCAGAGCAACCAAAATACCCAAAGACTCATCCCTCCCCTAACATGACCTGTCTGCCCTGCTGCCCTCTGGAAAGTGCTACAGGTTCACAAGATCTCATACCTGCAGACTCAGGAACAGCTTTTACTCCAGAGCCATCTGTGAACTGAACCCTGCCAAGCCCATACCTATCTATTCCCTCTGCCAGGAACCCTCACACTGACCAATGCATGTAATGTAGCATAATGTCTCTGCAAATATTGACTATTCTAGTGCAAAAAAATCTATTGAAATATTTATACCTAGGCAACATGTATAATATTTTAGATATTTTATGATTGTCAGCTGGTGCGTGTGTATTGTAAGTTCTTTAGTTATGCTACCTATACATCTGTGCTGAATCTGTTTAAAGGTTTGTCGAAAATTGTTTTTACTGACACAACTCTCAGGAGTAGCAAACTAAGTTTCGTTGTATTATTCTGCAGTGACAATAAAGGCATTCTATTCTATTCTATTCTATGGTGTTCTAAATGCTAAACATGTGCCCCCCCCCCAAAAAAAAAACTAATAAACAAACAAAAAGAAAACACAAAAAACATTTTTTAGTATTTATATAATAAAATCCCTTGCGTATTTTTGATGACTCATCTTGAACTTTAGGGTGGTTACAGAAATGCATCCAGTCAAAAGATATCTGGGATGACTAGCTAACTCCACCCATCATATAAAACTGCATTTATTAGCTAGTGGGTAGCTAGCAGGGCAATATCATAGTAGCAGGTGTGTGTCTGGATGTGAGCTGGCAAAACTTTTGTTCACATTTCCAAAGAATGTGGTTGAGGTCTAATTTATTTATTTAACCCTCTTCCTCCTCTTCTTGATCTAACAACAAAGGTGAGGGGAGTGTGGGTGAACAGTTGTCTACAGCTCTGTATCTCTTCACCACTCCATGTGGTTCTGTATTTGCTAAACCCTGTCCACTTTTGAGGATTTCCAGTCAGATCTGAAGGATTTGATTTAGATCATTCTTGTAACTAAACCTTGCCCTGTTATACTTAGAAATATGTGACATTACTGAAATTTAAGACGTTCTAACTTTTGCTTTGAATGACCTGCTGCTACACCGCTCTCTATGGTTTGAAAAACTGGAATGTATTTTTTCTCTGGCCATACCCAAACAATGATATCACATTAGGTGTCTCCATGGATGTATTAATAGAGCTGGATACGACACCATCACTCAGCCTTAATGCTAATTTCACTTGCAGTATTGCAAGTTTTTTTATTTTCATGACATCATCAAAATGTCAATTCTATGAGTGAGAACATGTTGGCATGCAGGGCCACCAGGGGAAACACTTATATGCATGTGCAGTGGGCTGCACAACATGGACCATGGGCTGCACCATCTTTGAGTCCAGTACCCAGCTCCTGTAATAGAACCAGATGTTGCAGATAAAACACCTGCTGTGACATCACTGATTCGAGTGTGGCCAGATTTTGAACTTGAAATTGCCAGCCTCCTACCAACAGAATGTGATTCAGTGTTGTCATATTTTAAACCAATTTCTGCTCATGTAAAACTTTTATTGATTTTAATGTAAAGTAAACCATTACAGGGTCAAAGAGGCCAAACAAACCTGAAATATATCACATTTAAAAGATATGGTGAGCAAATATTTTGGATCTACAAGTCCATATACAAACAGTATACTGACTCTAAACCTCCTATTAAGTATTTTTTTACACTTGTTTTCTTGGTGGAATAAATAAAATAAATTTGGGATTTAAATCATACAATACTACATTCAGATTCATGTTGATGGTAGACAGCAAAAGTAGATACGAGGAGGGTGGTAAATTTGTGTGTAGCTGGTAAACAATGATATCAGTGTAATCAGTACAAGCAGACATTACCAGTAGCTGACTTTATTGCTACATGCCTTTGTGTATGCAAAATTTATGGCTTTCTCTTTAATAACACATTACAGTAGCAACGTGACATTTTTTGCCTTTCTATTTGTGGAATTCCATCACCCTTTGTTTTTTTTTCCCTCTAGAGTTAGAAATATTTCAGTCAAGAAATGAAACAGTGAATGCAGCCAAGACAATCATGAACCCATTCCCCCTTCAGGCTCGGTGGAAATAAAATGAGTGAGTGAGGCCAAATGAGAATATTACTGTGCATACACTACATGGATAAAAAAACTAATCAGCCACAACATTATAACCAGTTACTGGTTTAAAGACCACTTTCCCAATCACTTGAACTTTTAGACCCCACTGTATGTACCTTATATACCGTATACATACACAAATATATACACATAGATAGATAGATAGATAGATAAGATAGATGCACCATTCAGCCAAAACATTAAAGCCGGTAAGTGGTTATAATGCTGTGGCTGATCAATATAATTCTTGTTCTACCCAGAATATGATCTGATTCACTGTGCATTGCACTGATAGCAAAGATATGATGTCTCTTCCTGCTCATGTAAACCTTAATTATTTCATACAAGTGAGATCTTAAAATATTGTAAAATAACAGTTAGAAACTAGAATGGCACTCAGTAGAGCTTATACCTCTGCCAAGGCCAAATATTGACAAAAATGTCACAAAATGCCCTATTTCACATTATTAAGAAAGTGATTAAAAACTTTTTTTGACACGCTCCTTTAACCGGATCCACACTAAAATTTAATGGGTTCTTCGCTGGCCCATGCGCCATCTCTCCAGCAAGTTTGGTGCAAATTTCTTCTGCAAATTTTGCGTAATCTGCTTGTCCTGAAGACTGTCTAATTTAGCTCTATCCTCAATCCTAATAAATGGGCAGCTGCCGTGTTACAGTATGGGCCTCCAGTTGCTAATGACACAAGGAAATACATCGGGAAGAACAGGTCAGATGAATTTTTCTCAAACTGGATTACCGTTTGTGTTTGTGGTTGTGAAGCCCACAGCACACTCTATATAGAATAATCAATATAACTGTGATTTTCCAGAGATTTAACAAATAATATGTTGGCAGCTACTTATGTACTTCCACTGTAAAAACATAAAGAAATCTCCTCTTTATAAAAAACTCTGGAACTACATTAAGTATGTAAGTTATGACCTTGATATGTTGTTTTGAGCAAGTGCAAAGTCAGTGAGTCATATAGCAGGGTGCTGGGGAGCTGTGCATCAAACTAGAAAAAATGTGCTTGGTAGAGCACAGACCTCCACCAAGGCCAAAGTCAAACAACATACGCCAAATTTAGGAAGAAATTCAAATTCATAGTAATTATCCGGATCTGCCCCAAAAGTTCGGTGTAAATCGGTACAGTAGTTTTTGCGTAGTCCTTCTGACAAATAAACAAACAAACAAACAAACCAACAAAAAGAACCGGGTGATCACATAACCTCCTTGGTAGAGGTAAAAAGTGCTGTGCGTGGGTTTTGTTTCTATGACAACAATATCTTTACGACATTTCACTACCACTGTTGTTTGATACACTAGCATTGCCCCTTTGCTTTTTATTACTATTTGTTATTCATCATTTTTTCACCATTAGCACCAACCAGAGGATACTTGCCCTCAAACTTTGTATGGATGAGCTTGTCGCCTCTCAATCTGATCAGTTGCCTGAAAAGGAGCTAGAATGGCGAGACCAGCGCCTTTCTGAAAAGTTCAGAGATTTTCCTTGAGAACTGCTCAGAGCGGCCGCACAAAAAAGGTGGGGCACTCTGAAAAAAGACACTGGGTGCAGAGCTTTTTCTTTAGATGGCCACCTGTCAACATAATTCAACTAAGAAAAAAACAAAAAAACTTTTTTAGACAAACGTCAGATTAATGGCATCATATTTTATTTAAATTACATGTTAATCTGTGCATCAAAATTTAAATCAGAGCTCCAACTTCCTCAGTCATTTTACAGCAATGTTCAACAATTATTGAATGTCTGAACACATAAAACATGGTCCCTTGTTAAAGTGGAGTGTTGTTGAAAATCATTTGCAAATCATTTTGTAAGCTGCATCAAGCATCAATTTTATTAAAAAAAATTATCACTTTAACTTCTTTTTGATAATATTCATTATAATGTGTGATTTATATTTAAGTTGCTTCTCTTTGGGGTGAAAAGTTCACTTTTAAGAAATGAACCAATCCCCAATAAGCAGTCTAGTGTTTTATGCGCTCTCATAAAATCAGGAAATTCAGAATTTTTAACCCATACAGGAACACATACCACTTATATTTAAATTAAAAATTACAAAACACTCAAGTATGGGTTTTCACTCAGTAACAAAAAGAAACAGTTACTGAAGTAGAAAATAGCTTGTAGATAGATATTGCAGTATTCGCGTGTTTGGGTATCATAGAGATTCCCAGTATTTCTAAAAAGTGGTGAGGTACTACAAGAACATGCAAAAGAACATGCCAAAGAATAAGTGTGTGTGGGGGGGGGGCATAGTTCACTGTCAGATTTATTCTATCTGAGGATCAAGGTCAAATATTAATAATTATTATAAAAAATAATTTTAAGTTGTGATACAAAATTTTAAGCAGTCTGTGGAATGTCTTCAGTTAATCTATCTCTGTATCGCAAAAGACCTGCACATCATCAGTGTTGCAACAAAATATTTTTATACTGTCAAGATGTGGTTTTTTTTGAAGAAAGTCTGAAAAGCAGCCATGTGCAGTAAGTTAGCTATCTGCATACTAACACCTTTGATCTGTGTCCAGTGTTTGGTCTCATACTGCACTTCCTAAACACTAGGGAGACAGGGTGAGGGATGTATATATTGTATAAATATATTGTTAAATATAACAAGAATATGTTGCATTTGTAATTCTATACCTTTTTAGCTGTAATGCTCCATAGATACAGTAGACTAACTCTGCCACCCTGATAGGGAACACAGAGTCATACTCCTACTATGCCTGACGAAGCCTCCAGGACTGGCTGATCGGTTTTGTTGTGTATATATGTAGCCTTTCATTGCCTTATATTTTGTTCTTTTTGAAATACTGGGGCCTCAGTTGAGTACGGTAAACATGTATTCAGATAACTGGGAGCTCTCCTTCTCCTTTTTGTACTGAATCATGCACTGAGTGTCTTGCCTCTAGCCATGCCCTTAGTGTGGAAAACATCTACTGACATTTGATAGAGCCTGACCAAATACTTGTCAGTCCACCAGTTAACTAAATTGTTTAGATGGTGGTCTAACACCAATTCTTGAAAACTCCTGAACCTCAAGAACAACTTCTAATAGCTACCAAATTTACATTTGAAGTTCAGTAAGAGAAATACCACTGACTATTTTTAAAATCTATCTCTTATGGCTTTTGCATGGTCTATTTCTCCCAACCTAAACAGATTTGGCTCGATCTTTTAGCTGAAGTTTGACAATTCAAGAGCAGGCAGCATGTTTTTCCAGTTTGAAAACTGAAGGTAGCTTAACATATAGACAGAGTTTATGTTGATGTTTGAGTGAAGGAAATTACTGTCAATCATCTGTTGCACAGCGTGATATGACATCTTTCTCAGGAAGATGCAGTGAGTTCTAAACATCAAGAGCTGTTAGTAATACTTAATATTTACCTGTGTTCAAAGTGAAACTCCTCTCAAACAAAGTATCATTAGCAAATTCACTGTGACCATCTTAATGCTAGATTAATTCATTCAGAACTGCAGATCTCTGACATGTTAACCCTAAAGCTTAACCAAGGATATTCAACATTCATCCAACCCAAAGTGATAAAGCTGTAAGACTCAAACAATCTTTCCAGCTGTGTGCTACAATGGCACAAGCAGTGTTAAGATATTTGGGAACTGCTCAACCAACTTAAACTAGCATCTGTTAATGTCTAAATGTCTAAAGTTGTCATTAAGCCAATTTCAAGGGATAATATGATTAGAGTATTGCAACAAAATCTGTGCAAAAGATTAATTATCATCATATTTGTTCACACATCATCTGCTAGTTACAATCCGTCAGCAACAATACAATGATGCATCTCTTGCATTACAAAGTGTATTTTCAAACTTTTCGGTTCTTTTAGCTATCAAACTAGTATCATAGCTTTGATTTATTCAATGCTGCGACAGGGAGAGAGGAAATGCGAAAAGAGAGCTTGTTTTACATGATTCTAATTTGTTTTGCCACTGATAGTCAAGGGAGAGGACTGAAAGGTAACAAGGCAGCATTAAAACTCCCACACGCAGCTCCCTTTTTTTCTCTCCTTTTTCTCTCTCACTCCCTTTTGGCAGTCTGAATAGAGAGGAAACAGAATTTCACCATTGGCACACTGATCGTGTGTTTGTATGTGTGTGCATGCTTGATCATGTCTCAGTCTGTTGCTACATTCCAAAAGTTCTGACCCAAATGAGCATTCACATCTAAACGGTTTCAGCCATATAGGTATTAAGTGTTAAGGTTAGGTTAATACCCCAAATCCACAGACTGTGCCTCTTTTGAAAATACTGCTAAGAATACACAGCAGAAACTGATCAACGGTTTTGAGAGGTGGAGCCTAATGTGACTTCCAGAATTCTGTAGGTGAAAGGTGAAACCATCCACCTCCATGGCCAGGTGACTAGTTTTCCCAAAACGCACCAGAATGGAAAGGAAAGATTTCTCCTGGAGGAGAGAGAGAGAGAGAGAGGAGAATGAGTAAATGGGAGTGTCAGAGATATGTGTCAATTTTTCCATTTGATTCAATAAGTGGAATCAAAGGAAGCTGTTTAATTTTATTGTCTTTAAAACTGCAGCCACTGGTTTTTTTGGCCACGTGGGGGAACAAGGATAAAAAGCTGAAAACACAAATTTGAGTTAAAATTTACATATGACATCATATAATTTTCATGGTGAATGTATTTTGCCCATCCAGCAGATACAGTTACAACAGCATTCATTTAGAATGGTGTTTCTGGCCACCTGACAAATGTCCAATATTCACTCTTTTAGTATTTAGCTCTGTTCTTGTTTCCACCGACTCCTGAGGGAAATATCTGGCTCTGTAGCTGCTAAGTTTGCCACTATGTTCACCGGCCCGCCTCTAATTTTGTCTGCTGTTTGGTCCTGAGCAGATAGTGTACAGTGAGTTTATCAGAGCTGAAAAACGCTGTCTGTCAAAAAAACACCGTCCATCAAACTGGAGGAAACTGCAGAGTCAAGTGATAGTTTTCTGTGGGCTTTGTCGCTTCAGATGACACTTTTCACACTAAACATAGTCATTTGATACAAAAATATTTTTTAGTGTAGCTGTAAGTGACTCGATTTTGCTTAGAAAGGACAGCTGGACGAACCATTATTATTGTTACCATTATAAGTCTTTATCTTATTTGTTAGTGTGTAAAAACTGTATATGATACATTTGAATTTTGTTAAGGCTTAAATTTCCGATAATGTAACTTGTGCGAAATTGGCTTCCTTTATCATGTAAATTTTTGTTGGATCATTTGGGGATGTATGCAGTGTACTCTGAATTCAGTATGAATTAATTTGTGGTGTTCTGCAAGCCATGTAGAAAAGGGTCATTTGTGTGCATTAGTATGCAATAGTAAAACCTCTTAGCAATCCAATCTCAAATTGTGAAAGGACAGAGAGAACATACATATCTGATAGAATCTTTATGCATCCACTTACCGTTTGTAGTTTTCTACCATGGTGTAAATTAAATTGAAAAGGGGGTCAGAGACAGAAAAGGGCAAGATTTAAAGTTTCCTGTAAAATTCCGAGTGTTCACATAACTCCATCTTGAACAATTGTCCAAGTGGATGGCCTGCACCTATATAGCACTTTTCTAGTCTTCTTGAGCACTCAAAGCGCTTTACACTACATGCCACATTCACCCTTTTACACACACAATAATACTGTCTCTATACAGACAGCGCTTTCTACGTACTCATTTACATCTTTAAAAAACATAAAACTGATTATTAATAGGATAAGAGAAAGCAGAAGGAATTCCTGAAAACATAGAATATTCTGAAAAGTATTTGTGTTTGTGTCTGTCACCTTGTCTGTGGATGGCAGGTTAGCAGTCCATTCCTGCAGCTGTTCTTGGAGGGTTAAGTGTTCCAGTCCCAGTTCTTTCTTTAGGTACCAATGGTGTGAAGGGGAAAGTGGGGAGCAGGTAAAGCCCACAAGCCACAGCATATCCTCCCCAGTTAGATACCCCTGCAGGAGGGAGGCATGGGGATGTTAGTGGTAGAAGACAGATAAACCAAACACACTGGCAAATCCTGAGCAAGTTCAACTGCAAGGTTGTACAGTAAGCATTTTAGCTTTTCCCAAAGGATAGGTATTGGCTCTAAATGAGAAATGATAATGTTTATCAGCCTTGGATGTACTCTAGCCTAAATGAGTCCAAACCTGTAATTTCTTAAAGACGTGTATTGACAAATGTAACTTGGTAAAGGAAAACACTTTCATTCAGGTTATAGTTTGGTGAATGATGACTGAAAATTTTGCATTTTTTTTTTTTACCAAAGTTTAATTAAGATAACTGAAATGCAGTAAAATTATATTAGATGTAGGACATTGCCATAGTTAGCATTTAATGAATAGATGCCTACCATAGATGAGTGAACTTGTTGTGCCTTTATTCTGCCTTGCCATTCTGTATAAAAAGTATGAATGCAGAATGGGGGGCATCGTTGTTCTGCCGTTAAGCTGGCAGCGGAAGTAGTCACAGAGCTGGATTGATGTCTATGTAAAAGGGAGAGCTTTCATGGCGGGACAAACGCTAACACTGTTGTGTTACATGTTATGCTTTTGATTCTGGAACCCTGGCATGCTATCTAAAATCACACAGTGGGGAAGCTTTACACCGGCTTTGTTTGGTTGAGTGTAAACAAACAAAGCCAGCATAATGAGGGGTCTTCTTAATGGCCATATAGCAGAATATCTGTTTAAAATAATGGGAGTGTGTTATTTTCTGATTATTTCCTCTTTTTGGTTTCATTTCTCCACTTATACAGATAAGACCCAACATTTAAAAGTTTAGCATGTACAAATGACATAATTACTCGAATGTGTTACTACAGTTACTACTTTTGGTACTTGACGTGGGCTTTCACAGACTACATAAAGAGAAGTTGTGGAGAGACCAATCACTGCCAGTTTCACTTCTATAGTGTGTTCAGTGTGTATACTGATATACTGTATGCATACAGTTAGGTGCATAAGTATTTCGACATTGGCACAATTTGCGTAATTTTGCCTCTGTATATCACCACATTTTGGATTTGAAACTAACAAATCAAGATGTGATTGAAGTGCAGACTTTCAGCTTTAATTCAAAAGGTTTTACAAAAATATCACATTAACCGTTTAGGAATTACAGTGAATTTTATACACAGTCCCTCATTTTCCCTGTTCCCTCGTTACTTCATTACAAATTAAGCAGATAAAAGGTCTGGAGTTGAGTCCAAATGTGGAATTTGCATTTGGTAGCTGTTCATGGAATCTCAATATGCCGTCCAAAGAGGTGTCGATGCAAATGAAGGAGGCCATCATTAGGCTGAAAAAAAAAAAACATATCAGAGAGATAGCAGAAACTTTAGGAGAAGCCAAATCAACAACTTGGTACATTCTTAAAAAGAAGCAATGCAGGCAAGCTCAGCAACACCAAAACGCCTGGAAGATCACAGGAAGATCTTTCCTTGGTAAAGAAAAAGCCTTCACAACATCTAGCCAGCGCCAAGAACACTCTCGTGGAGGTAGGCGTATCAGGCATAAAAGTCTACAATCAAGAGACACCCTATGAATGTAAATACAGAGGGTTTACCACAAGGTGCAAAACACTGGTAACACTCAAGAACAGAAAGGCCAGATTAGACTTTGCTAGAAAACCTCTAAAAAAGCCTGCCCAGTTCTGCAACAAGATTCTTTGTACAGATGAAACCAAGACCAATTCGGAATGATGGGAAGAGAAAAGTAAGGAGAAGGTAAGGAACAGGTAATGATCCAAAGGATAACAAATCATCTGTCAAACACGGTGCACGCAGTGTTATTGCATGGGCATGTATGTGTGCCAATGGAACTGTATCACTGGTGTTAATGATGTGACTGCTGATAGAAGTAGCAGGATGAATTATCAAGTGTATAGGGGTATACTATCTGCTCAGGTTGAGCCAAATGCTTCACAACTGATTGGATGGTGAATCACAGTACAAATGGATAATGACCCAGAACATACTTTGAAAGCAACCCAAGAGCTTCTCAAGGCAAAGAAATGGAATATTCTTCAATGGCCAAGTCAGTGACCTGACCTCAACCCAACTGAGCATGCTTGAGCTTGCAGAAAGACCCACAATTAAGCAGCAATTGAAGTAAAGGCCTGGCAAAGCATATCAAGGAAGGGAACTCAGCATTTGGTGATGTCCATGTGTTCCAGACTTCAGGAAGTCATTGACTGCAAAGGATTTTCATCCAAGTATTAACAATGATCATTATTTCTTAAATAATTCTTAAATGGTTAGAGCAATATTTTTGTTAAACCCCTTGAATTAAAGCTGAAAGAAGAAAACAAAGAACAAAATATCCTCGTTCAGCAGTGTTTTATTCATTACTTATTTAAGTCCGTATAGCTCTGCCTAAGACTTTACGGATCCTCTTCAGTGGGCTCTGTCTAACTTTGACAGCTCCACTTTCATCACGTAACCCATCAGTGGTTAAATTAATTTAAATTTTTTTAAAAAAATGTAATAACATTTTTAGATTTACTGTTGAGGTATTACAGCCATTTTTATACATATGCCCTAATTTTCAGAGGATCAAAACTAATTGGACAATTGGCTGACAGATTCATGGCCAGGTGTGGTCTGTTCCCTCGTTATATCATGACAAATTAAGCAGATGAATGGGAAACTCTCAATATATGGTCTCAAGAGGTGTCAATGCAAATGAAGGAGGACATCATTAGGCTGAAAAACCAAATTAACCTCTCAGACATATAGCAGAAACTTTAGGACTGGCCAAATAAACGATTTAGTTCATACATTCTTTGGTACATTCTAAAAAAGAAGGAATGCACCAGTGAGCTCGGCAACACCAAAAGGCCTGGAAGACGACGGAAGACAACTAAAGTGGATGATCGCAGAATTCTTTCCTTGGTGGAGAAAAATCCCTTCACAACATCTAGCCAGGTCAAGAACACTCTTGAGGAAGTAGGCGTATCAATGTCAAAGTCTACAATCAAGAGGTGCCTTCATGAATGTAAATACAGTTGGTTTACCACAACGTGCAAACCACTGGTAACAATCAAGAACAGGAGGGCCAGATTAGACTTTCCCAGAAAACATCTAAAACGGCCTGCCCAGTTCTGAAATAATATTCTTTGGACAGATGAAACCAAGATTAACTTGTACCAGAATGATGGGAGGAAAGGAGTAAAAAGAAGGAACGGAACAGCTCATGAGCCAAAGCATACCACATCATCTGTCAAACATGGTGGAGGCAGTGTTATGGAATGGGCATGTATGGCTGCCAATGGAACTGTGTCACTGGTGTTTATTGATGATATGACTGCTGATAGAAGTAGCAGGATGGAATCTGAAGTGTATAGGGTTATACTATCTGCTCAGATTCAGCTAAATGCTGCAAAACTGATTGGATGGTGAATCACAGTACAAATGGATAATGACCCAGAACATACTTTGAAAGCAACCCAAGAGCTTCTCAAGGCAAAGAAATGGAATATTCTTCAATGGCCAAGTCAGTCACCTGACCTCAACCCAACTGAGCATGCTTGAGCTTGGAAAAGCTCGCCATGGCAGCAGGTTAAGTAAGGCAACCCATACGTCCCCCTCCACAGTAATGTTTTCGAGCTGCTCCTAGGAGATCCCAAGGCATTCACAGGCCAGATGAGATATATCATCTCTCCGGTGGGTTCTGGGTCTACCTTGGGGTCTCCTTCCAGTTCGATGTGCCCAGAAGACCTCCAATGGAAGACACCCAGGAGGCTCCTTTTGATGCGAAGGATCAGCGGTTCTAATCCAAGCTCTCTGCAGATGTCAGAGCTCCGTACCATGAGATCTATGGCCTCAGAATTGGAGGGTGCTGACCCTCATCCCAATCCCAACACCCCCTGAAAACATGTTTGACTTCCTGCCAAGAATACAGAAACAACTCTATCTCCAGTTATTACGGACCAAATGGCTCGTAGCAACGGCCCTGGATCCCCGTATTCCCACAGTACCCCCGACAAGATCCCCCAAGGGACCTGGTCATAGGCCTTCTTCCAAGACCACAAAGCACATCTAGACTGGATGGGAAAACTCCCCTTAAGTAGCCATGCAAGGGTAAAGAGCTGTTCCACTGTGCCATGGCCAGGATAGAAACCGCATTGCTCCTCCTGAACCTGAGGTTCTACAATTGGTCGGAGCCTCCTTTCCATCACCCTGGCATAAGCTTTTCCTGGGAGACTGAGCAGTGTGATACCCTGATAATACAAGAATACCCTCCAGTCCCCCTTTTTATAAATGGGAACCACCACCTCAGTCTCCCAGTCCATAGACACTGTCCCCGACTTCCATGCAACATTGAAGAGATGTGTCAGCCAAGACAGTGCAACAATGTCCAGAGCCTTCATCATCACAGGGCGAATCCACTCCTGGCGCCTTGCAACTGAGGAGCTCCTCAACTACCTCAAAGACCTCTGCCAGAGATATGAGTGAGGTTTCCCCCGAGTCTTCAAACTCTGCCTCTACCTGCCTCTAGGACATGTTGGTCAAGTTCAGGAGCTCCTCAAAGTGCTACATCCACCATCAAGTGATATCCCCAGTTTAAGTCAGCAGTTTTCCTCCCCTGCTGAAAACAACCTGGGTCCAGCCCTGCTTACCCTTGATGAGATGCTGGATGGTTTGCCAGAACTTCCTTGAAGCCAACCGAAAGCCCTTCTCAATGGCCTCCCTGAACTCCTCCCACAACCGGATTTTTGTGTCCGTGACCGCCGCAGCTGCAGCCCTTCTGGCCTGCTGGTACCTGTCTGCTGCTTCAGAAGACCCCTGGGCCTTTCCAGGACCTCGTGAGTATCCCCACACCTGACCGCTGGAGGCGAGCCCAACTATATCTGGTTGGTACCGCTCGACCTCTGGCACCAACTCTGGCTCCTTCCCCCCCAGAGAGGTCACATTCCATGTTCCTAGAGCCAGTCTGTGATGCCAGGGATCAGCATGCCAAGGCCCCCGACCCCACAATGCACCACAACCTGATGCTTACCCTGGCAGGTGGTGAGCCCACATAGTGATGAGTCCATGTAATTTGTTCAGGCTTTGCCTGACCGGGCCCCATGAGCTAAGGCCCGGTCACCAGATGCTCACTGGCAAGCTTTCCTCCCAGGTCTGGCTGTAGGAGGGTACCGCGGTTTCCCTGGTCAGGTGAGGTGACGCAGCTCAGAAGTTTGCCCTTTATCTGGTCATCATGAATCACTCTTAGTCTGGCCTCTTCCATGAGACCAGTTTGCCTTGAGACCCTGCCAGTGGCTGTTGCCCACAACAACAAAGCTCCCAGGATCACTGGGAGAGAGGGTATATAATTTTTGTGAAGCAATAAATGTAATGCAGAGTTTTGGGAAAGGGAAAGATTTGGACTTCATAAGATTTGGAGGTAATCTATACTTACCTCTAGTCAATGGAATCGTCAAAGTAGAACTGAATCGTGCTCTCAGAAAAACCAAGATGTCATCACAAGGCAGAGATCAGATTGTTTTGGATTATGATAAATCGTTTTAGTGAATCATTTAAGGATATTTACTAGAATTGTACAATAGAGTTTGGGAAAAAGGAAAATTACCACGCAACTGGAAAGAAGCTGTTGTAGTTCCAATATGCAAGCCAGGAAAAGAATGCACAAATCCCGGGAATTATAGACTTTAAGATTCCATATCTGCAAAACAATGGAGAGAATGATAAATAAAAGATTAACATATTATATAGAAAACAAAGAGCATGTATCAAAATAACAGAGTGGATCCAGAGGAGGTAGAAATACCATGAATCCTGCTTTATATTTAGAACATGAAATAAGAAGAGATATATAGGGAATGCATTGTGGCCATCTTTTTTGATATAGAGAGGTTCTATGATATGGAAGGAAGGATTATAAATTAAACTCAGTAAACTAGGGGTTAATAGCGAAATTTATAGGTGGATCGAGCAGTGTGTACATGTGACAGTGTTTTGGGCTGATTTTGCGTTGGATCTTAAAACATATTTTAAATAAAAAATATGTTTCACTGAAGATGTGATTTGTTATCAATATTTATGATATGTTATCAATGTTTGACAATCCATTTTCTCCGGCAAAGAACAATATGTCATTTATATGCTCATTATTTTAGCCAAATTTTACATTCATAAAATGAAATTCCTGAAGAAGTTACCATCTTTATCCTATTTAAACAACCAATAATAAAAAATTAAACAAAACTATTCATTCATGCAAACTCTTCAATATAGTACCTTATTAAGTAAACCTCTTGTGGGGGTTCAAATGTATGGTTTTTTTGTTATTTTAAGTCTTTGCTTTTTCTCTTTATGCATATTTCTGTCATAGAACTAGATAACCTTTATTTTTTTCTTTCGTTTCTAACTATATACTTTACTACATTCCCAGAAGACTAATGTTTACAAAATGTATTGTTCAAAAAGTGTTTCTCAATAAAAGGTTAATAGAAGAAGAGGAAGAAGAAGAGGAAGAGGAAGAAACCTCTACACTGAGGGCAGACAATAAGTATAGCATTTTCACCGCTGTATAAACATGATCCTGTCTGTGCAGCATATTGGACTGCTCATAGATTCTCAATTTGTCTAAAGGACATTGAAATAGCACTTTATATGGTACGAAATGATTAAACAGCAATATATGGATGAGTTATAAGTCAGCAAGTAAAAGTTAGAAAAATCTTCTCTATATCTCTCAAACGGGTAAGTGACTTTGTTAAAGCTGGCAATAAAATACTTACTTCTATAGTGTTACCAGGTATGAATCTTTTTGCCAACTAACATTACTACCTAATATTTAGAATAAGTATTGAGTAATATTTAGAGTTCCACAGTTGATTTTGGAGACTAAGCTAACTATGTTTTTAATGAATTAATGTTGGATAAATGTAGCCACTATACAGTATGTGTAGCTAATTTACGGGACTAGGTTGAGTGAGTTAACTAATAGCAGGTGCCACTTGAGGTCAGAGAAGGATCTTCTACACCTACAAAGCAGACTAGAGCATATATGACACTGTTTTCATTGGTATTTTTAGTTTTAGCAACATGGAAGACTTTTGGAATTGTACAAAATTGAGTCTACATAGACCTCGCTCCTCTCTTTTGTCCTTGACCTTATTATTATGTCCTTGCTATAGGGCAATTTGTATTGGAAAAAAACCTTCATCAGCTTCTATGACTTCCAACACTGTCAGTGTAGTTTTAGTTCAATATAATGTGCTTGAAGTTCTTCACTGTTGTGAAGTTTCCAACCTAGATTTTAGGTATTTGTGTCCCCGATGTTTGATATATGCTTCTCATTCTGATCACATCCAGTCATGTAAAAGAGGACAACTTCATGAATTTCATCAAGTTTTTCTGGCATTCCAGGTAAAGGACTTTAATGAGCACAGAGTCAGTCTCAGTTTAATGTCCATACTACAGTCTTCATGTTATCTTATATGACACGTTGTTTCTTGCTTTCAAAAAGCTCATTATGGATACTTTTCAAGATTTTCACACTTTTGAAACTCAATTTACATCTGTGTCTTGAATATATGATTGGAACACAAGTGACTGCATAGTAATGCTCAGCATATGACAAACAAATCGTAAAACTGAATCTTCAAACTGAAATTATTATATTGAATCATTATTGTCACTGATCAAATCGGTAGCTTTAAGCAGTCATGCTCCCAACAGTGGTGACTGAGAGCACCGTTGCCAGCTCAGCTGCGATACAATATGTTACATCCTTGTTAAAATCTTACTGAAAGTACACAAGTAAGTAAACAATCATGATGTGATGACCCTGTTGCAGATAGGTAACTGCTGCGATATTAACCTTTTAAACATTGTTTGTATAGGCCTACATTTTTACTTAACTGAACAAAAGAGTTTGAAAAAGCAACAGAATGAACTTATTACAGAACTACAGGCAGTCAAAAGGGTTACTAAATTTTAACGAAGTTGCCCTCATTGTTGACATTTAATGTGTCTAATGTGGTAAAATCAGTGATTCCTCGTAGTAAACAGCTAACAGCTCTCTTATTCTGCATTATTTTTTTTAACATCCTAAATCCCACCAATATAAATAAACACACAAATACACGTGTTTGTGTGTCTATATGTTCTGATGTTTAGTTGAACTATGCCGACTGCTCTCAGAGCCACAAAACGTTTTCTCAGATGTTTCAGGGGTATCACTTACTCTGCCATGGCCTCAGGTAAAACACAAACACACACATACATAATACTGTTCCCCTTTGTACGTGTTTGTCTATTGTTATTGGGACATTACACAGCAAGCACTTGCAAGGTGACCTTTTTAGGGTTTTGGTATTTTGCAAGGAAAATTATTGGTTTAAAATCTGCTCGAGATAAAGTTAAATTGTACCAGTAGGGAGATGGATGAACATGGTATGATGAACATAGACCAAGGCCTTCCTTTTGGATTTTGTAGCATTTCCTGACTTTGTCTTGTTTTCCCTCATCCCTTTTTTCTCTTGTATGTTGACAAGCTCCTGGTGTGATGTTATAGAAAACCTACAGATGTTGTCTTTTATAAGAGAAAATGTAGAAATTAAATGAAGTATGTTAGTCAATTCCACAAAAAGGACTGGTAACATATAAAATAGTGCTCCACCTATTTCTGCATACATAGTTGCTAGTAACCTTTAAAAGCCATTTCTAAACCTCATCCTATAACATTCATGGTTTCTCTACCTGCAGTGCAGGAGAAAGGCTCAGAAAGATTCTGAATGGTTTCCTATAAAGTGTAATATGCATTAACATTGAGAGTTAGAATGCCTGATGGCCAGTCACAATGCAAGTTTAAACTTAATTGCGCCATAATCGAAAAAATGATGCGCTGGAACAGCTTTATGGTTCAAAGTGCCCTTTTATGTTTAAATTATTTTATATACATTTAAATGTATTTGTAGTCTTCAAGATACCATGGAGTTTTTTGGTTGCTCCTGATCCAGTTAGTGAATCATAAATTTGAATTTGTGTTCAACAGAAACCCAACACTTGTAGTATCAGTCAAAACTGAGAATCTACAAATCCATATATTGTGGGTTATTTATTATGAGTTTTGATCATAGCTTGACTGTTTATTTTCTTGACCTATTATACAACGTACGTAGTGCTGTGTTTTCTTCGTAAACAATTCAACCTTAGTTTTATCAGTCCACAGAACATTGTACCAGTAGTGCTGTGAAGCGTTAAAGTGCTCTCGCTTGAACTTCAGGCGCACAGTGATGTTGTTTTGGACAGCAGCGGCTTCCTCCGTGGTGTTCTACCATGGACATCATCACGGTTTTTGTATAGTAGACTCATGAACAGTGATGTTAACCAGCTCCACTGATTCATTTAAGCTTTTAGTTGTTACTCTGGAGAACCTAATTGAACATTCTGCATTGTGCCTTTGGAGTCATCTTAGCTGGGCGCCAACTTCTAGTGACAGTAACCATAGCCCTAACTTGTCTCCATTTATGAGACAGTTTGTCTAACTCTGGACTGATGAATATCTAAACTCTTTGAGCTTACTTTGTATCCCTTTCCAGCTTTATGTAACTCAAGAATTCTTGATCGTGAGTCTTCTGAGATCTGTTTTTTGTGAGGCATGGTTCACATCAGCAGATGCTTCTTGTGAATACAAACTAAAATGTTGGAGTGGTTCTTATAATTCAAAATAGCTCTAACCCACACCTTCAATCTGTTTTCATTGACTGGAATCCAGCTTTGCTAACTCCTGACTCCGATTAGCTTTTGTCAATGTCATTAGCCTGGGGGTTTAAAAACTTTTTCTAGCCTACACTGTGAATGTTTCAATGATATAATCAGTATGGACAAGAACAATACAATGATTTGTGTGGTATTAGTTCAAATTCAGATTGTGTTTGTTAACTTTTGTATGTTCATTATTGTACCTTACATGAAGATATAGCCATAATTTATGATATTACATAAACGCAGATATTTCCACAGGGTTCACTTACTCTTTCTTGCCACTCTTTTTACAACAAATATACTTGTTACAACAGAATTCTGGACATTGAAGAAATCTACTTTCAGACATCACCATCTGATGTTACTGTAGGTTAACAATATTTTTCTGTATCTATCTACAATATGTCCAGTATAATGTTAGTTGAGCAGTTGATGTAGAGAGTAGTAACTTATTTGAGCCACAGAGCAGCAGCAGCAGAGCGCTGATCTATTCTATTACTTGTTTCCCCTCCTCTCCTCCTCCTTGATGTCCTACTGTCTCTCCACCACACTTCATTGCTCACTGACATTTTCTTATATCTACTTCATTTTATCAGAGGTACAGTATACTTGATATAGATTCCCATTTCATCCGTATCTATACGTACGTGTACAGTACATGTGATGTAAAGTGCAAAGCATAGGAAGTTGGAAACAACAAAGACACGTGGTGTTATAGCAATATACAAATATGACACAGAAAAGGCAATGGATGAATCTTAAAATGTATGTCAAAGTCAGATGAGCCTAATATGAGCACCTTTGCCAAGTTCAACCTAACAGGAAATTGAAAAAAAAAGTTTGACTGTAACCAGCCTATGCGTCACATACACCAGATCAAATCAACTACCCTGTGAATGACAAATTTATTTTGCTGTTTCGTTCTGTGTGTGTACTGCATTTGGGGCAGAGAGAAAGAGAGAGGGGGACATGTGATTTAATGATATGTTTTTTAGCAGCAGGGACAGGGAGACTGGTCAAAATTGAGGGAAGGATGAATGCAGCCAAATACAGAGAGGGTATGAAGAAAACATGCTCCGACACTTACAGCCAAGACAATGCTAGACTGGCTATCCAATCAGGTGGAGCTTGAGAGGATCTGTTAAGGAGAATAGGATAAACTGCATAAATCCAGGTGTGCAAAGTTTGTAGGAATAATCTACAAAGTAATGGATTAAGGGTCTGAATAGTTTTGTAAATGAGAGATTTCAGTTTTTTATTATTATGAATTATTGAGTGTAGTTTAATGGGCAGTTTTCTGTACCTTCGGTACTAATAGACAGTAAAGCTAGAGGACATTTCATGGTACTACACATCAGGTAATGAAAAAAGCCAGTCCCAAAGTTTTAACTGTCTGTTCCTTTCATTCTCTCTATATAAAAATTTTTCCCTCTATATATTTATTTCAGTTTCTCTAACACTCTTTCATCTTTACAGATACAGTCCAGAACATAACTAGTTTGACAGTTACACAGTTTTTGTTAATCAGGCTCTGTGCTTCAACACATTCCTTTTGAAATAAAATAATGGATACTACATTAAAGTGAGAAGTTGCAGCTTTAATTTGAGTAGGTTTACATCAACATCAAAAGACCTTTGTGGGAGATATGGCCCTTTTAACACATACACACACTGGGCACTTTATTAGGAACATCATACTAATTCTAGGTAGGGCTTCCAAGATGTTGGAAACATTCCTTTGAGATTCTGGACCAGAATCTCAAAGAAATGATTGCATCACATAATTTCTGAGAGATTTGTCGACTGCACATTCATGCTGCCAATTACCCATTCTACAACATCAGAAAGGTGTTCTGTTGGATTCAGATCTGGTAACTGTGGAGATCACTGAAGTACACTGAACTTATTGTCATGTCTATAAAACCAGTTTTAGACAACTTTTGCTTTGTGACATGGTGATTTATCATGCAGGAAGTAGCCATCAGAAGACTGGTAAATTGTGGCCATAAAGGGATGCACATTGTCAGCAACAACACTAAGATAGGCTGAGGCATTCAAATGATGATTGACTGGTGTTAATGGGCCGTTAATGCTGTTTTAATGCTGTTGATGCTAAATTCTGACCGTACTATCTGCATGCCTCAGCAGAAATCCAGATTCATCAGACCAGGTTACGTTTTCCAGTCTTCAACTGTCCAGTTTTGGTCAGCCAGTGCCCACTGCAGCCTCAGATTTCTGACGTGATCTTCTGCTGTTGCATCCAGCTCGAGCTTCCATGGGTTGTTCAATCTGAGATGCTTATCTGCTCACCCCAGTTGTAAAGAGTGTTTATCTGAGTTACCGTAGCCTTTCTGTCAACACCAACTAGTCTGGCCATTCTTCTCTGACCTCTCTCATCAACAATGTGTTTCCGGCGGCAAAACTGCTGCTCATTGGATGTTTTTTGTTTTTCGCACCATTCTGAGTAAACTGACTGTGACTGCTGTGCGTGATAATCCAGGGAGATCAGCAGTTTCACAAATACTCAAACCAGGCCATCTGGCTCCAACAATCGTCAGAGTCACTGAGGTCCTGACCTGTATCTGCATGATTTTATGCACTGTACTGCTGCCACATGATTGGCTGCTTGGATAATTGCATGAATAAGCAGGTGCACAGGTGTTCCTAATAAAGTGCTTGGTAAGTGTATTGCCCAAAGTTTAGGGCTTCAAAAGTAATTACACAGATACAAATATAGTCAAACAAAATCATCATATTTAATATTTCAATAACTGTCCAATTGCTTACAGTTTGGACTGTATATAGTTCTCCCTCTACCACCTTCTTTATCACCTTGAACCACTGAGTTTTTCAAAGATTAACCACATCCAGCTCTTCTTTACTCACACATTAAACTTAATCTGGAAGAAAACAGCCTGGCTATCACTGCAAATTCCAGTGACCCAACCACTTAGGTATATGGCTCTGCCTTGGACCAGAGGCAAGAACCTGAGAAAAGAGCAGAAACCAGATTGTCTATAGAGTAGAAGAAAGTAGGCCTAGTCGTAGTAGCAGTTGGAGTTGTTTACATAAGTGTGTGTTCTGAGATGGAGCACTCACTTAATTTAAGTTTTTTGAGTCCTGCTGAATTGAGGCTGTTAATCAGGCAGAAAGAGTACAGAATAAGCACCACGGCTGGATTCATTGCTATCACCTGTAGTGCTATAGTGCTGCATTTGACACAGGAACCATGCACTTGCAAGTATTAATACCTTACTTGTGAAACCTAAAGTCATGTAAAACCTAGAGAGATCGAAATGGGATTTTTCATACTGAGGGCAATTAATATAGATTTAAATTTGGATTATTTTCTATATATTAAACTATAGGCTGTAAGTATTTGTATAGAAATTATGCACCAACCATAATCATAAATAAATAATCATTAAGTTAGTGAAAATTCAACTTCTAACTAAACAAATCTAGTTTTTAATAGAACAATTAACCAGTTTAGAACACATTTATTACTATAGTACAATATTGGTATAATTGATATTATTTAATAATGTTCAAATATAATTGTGGCATTCACAAGTTATAAATATTGGTAACAGCTGTAAGTTTTCCAGTTATTGTTATAATGACTGCTTGCAAGTCACATCTGACAGTGTTTTGATGTTGCACTGAGACATCTTATGTTAACAACTCTACATTGCTCAGGTAGCCCCCCCAAACTAACAGTTCAAGCTGTTTCACAGCTCTGAATCCACGAGGTTTCATTTAAGACACTTTTAAAGTGTTCAATGTAAAAAGATAATCAAATGTGTTTGACAATTTAACTGAGAGATTCTCACAACTCTCTTCACAAGCTGCCTGTTATGTACCCTCAGCAACTGCTGGGCTATATACCTGTATGAAGTTGATGTGAGGTTATCACGTATTTGTTTTGCCACAGCTACATAGCACAAGGTACAACACAGGAGAGCCAGTTCCTCAGGTCAGGACTCAGCAGTCCACCTGCATCTTAACAACAAAGGACACTCTTTTAAGGACAGTGATGTACACGTTTCAGCCAGAGAAAACCGATGATTTGAAAGAGGAGTGAAAGAAGTCATCTTTCTCAATCTGGAACAACCATCACTAAACAGAGGAGGTGGTCTGAGAAACCACATGTCAGCCACCCAGAATGCAGCTCTAAATTCACTCCCCAGACAGCTGAACACCCATCTGGGACTCATGTGACATCAACGACTTGATGGACAGGTCCTGCATTCCATGATGGCAGGGTGGGTCAACGACTCACTTGTCACCCTAACAAACCTCAAGGTGTTAGCACCCATCCAGACCTCGACCCATGTGATCCTAATGACTCACATGATGACCGGGAGGGTCAATTCACCAGAGGATAAATACCTGGAACTCCCCACTAGTCAGTTAGTGTGTGTGTGTGTGTGTGTGTGTGTGTGTGTGTGTGTGTGTGTGTGTGTGTTTGTGTGTGTGTGTGTACAGTGTAGCAATCCTCACTCTCCCTCTCTTTCAGCCACCTGGTACCAATCAGCCAGTACACCTGCATTCCATCAGCTCATCAAGCTTGCAGTATATATTTCCTGGTCCTACAGCCATTCTTTGCCAGATTGTTGTACTCTCCAGTCTGGTAGATTACACTCAGGCCACTTAGAACGAAACACTGTAAATTTTTCACCAGCGCGCTGTCAACGTCTTAACCTTTGTCTCTGTCTGTCCAGGACCACGACTGACCTGCTTTCCTGCCAGGCCTCTGTGTGCAGATCAGACCTCCAGCTTGCCTTATCTGCCATCAGCCCTCTTTCGCACCCTTCCTGCCCGCTCATCTACTCTATCTCCTGACTGCTGCATAGCCAGCTTTTATCAGACATTAAATATGATGCAGGCATTGTTTCTTCTGCAAAACCATCGTTCACCAAAATGTGCAGACTTTGACATACAGAGATTGAGCACATTAACCAGGCTAACTTGTACTTTGGCTAACTCACAAAATGCTAATGCTAATTGACTACAGTGGAGTACATTATTATTATTATAATAGCCAGTGAAATCAACAGTCCTATGCTACAATTTGTCAAGATACTATTGTGTGAACTAGAATTAAAGACAGGGCCCTTGCAATTATAAAAATGTGATTTCTATATGAAAAGAAATCATTTCATTTTTTTTTTTTTTTTTTTTTAAAGTATGAAGCAATGGTGATTCAGGACGGGTGTTTATTAACATATCTTCCATATATTATCTAACTCCTGCTAGAGGTGGTAACATAACATTCTTATTCTTAACAAAGATTAGCCCTTCAACCTAAATGAAGAACTGAACTCATTTTACCTCTAATTCATTACACATGATAGATGCAGTACCTGTACTCTTTGTACTTTATTTTTGTATCTTTAAGATATATCTGTGTTCTTTTGTTATTGAAGTGATAATAGTGCACAGGGTGTTGCACTTGGACATTGTCTATGGCAACTCCTACCCTTGGATCCATTATCCAGTAGATTTGTAATCCTGTTCAACAAGCTATCGATTGACAATTGTACACCTATTCTACACACCTACACTTGACTCTGATCAAGACACAGTAGTGTGAAAACATTGCTCTATTTGCAATTAAAGGCTGCAAATTAATCTGAAGTCCCTTCTGTTTTAACTTGGAAGTTTGTGGTCCTCGAACTGAGAAGCACCTGATTCAGCTGTATACTGCCAGAATATACAAAGAGAATATTGTCATCTTTTTAAAATATTTGTTACATCAAGAAAGAAGGTTGTGATCCGTATATAGCTGAATGGGCATCTCCATGTTCTGACAATTGCAAATGAAGAAACAGAAAGATGTGCTTATCCTCTGAGAACTAGAGATGCTTTTGAAAAAAAAAGGGAAATGGATTCACATCATTCATGATGTTCTCTGTTTTGTTTCTATCATAACATGCATAAAATGTGTCTGTTTGTGTGTCTGTGTGTCAGGATACCAGCAGGATAATGTCATCCTCCTGCCAAATCATCTGGCCAATGACTTTGAAGCCTTCTGTCTCAGTAATCCCACCCTCTTGCCACTCCTTTATCGCAGCCAATCCAGGAGACTTCCTGTCTTCATCTGGTTAGATACACTGATTTAAGGTATTCCATACATATACATACATCACACAATGAGCACGCATGTCACAGATTTTGTTTCAGATTTTGTTTGCTTCTCTTCATTCCTTCTCGTGATAAATGATTTTCCATAGTGATTGGAATTATTCACGTCTGTAAAAACAAATGTCAGCAGGTTTTACATTAACTCAGGTTAGGTTCACTTCCCTAACTTTATTACTACCTCTTTGTTACAATAATGGTTTTACTAGAGTCTTCGTTAATGTTTTTGAAAAGCTGTTAGATTTTGACCATGATGATTTGCAAAGTAATTAACATAAAGGAATATGAAGTTATTTATTTGAAGCAACAGTCTCCAGTCTGCAGAACAGCACCAGTCAACCGAGGTATTTTAACATAAAAACAGACATACTGATAGAGTATATCTATTTGGTCGAGTTCAACCAAACTGGTTGTTTCAGTTCAACCAAACTGCATGGACAGCTTAATCCGGATCATTCAAAGGAAGAAGATATACATTAGCTTCAAAAAGTACTCAGACCCCTTCACCTTTTGTGTTACCTATTGTGTTTCAAATTTAATTTTAAATTGAGAAATTTTTATTATTTTTCTCCATCAGTCCAAATTCAATAACCAATAATGACAAAGTGCAACCACGTTTTTAGAATTCTTGTCACAAATTTATAAAAATCAAAACTGAGTTCTCTCATTCACAAAAGTATGAGTACATTGTAAAAGCCAGCAATTACACCTTCCAGTCTTCTTGGGTAAGTCTGTAAAAGTTTTGCACACATGGATTTTGGGCAGTTTATCCCATTCTTCCTGGAGGCATCTGTGAACGTCCATCTTCAGGTCTCTCCAGGGATATTCTATGGGGTTTAAGTCTGGGCTCTGGCTGGGCCACTACTCAAGGACTGTCGGAGATTTGTCCTGAAGCCACTCCAACATTGTCATCACCCCAGTCTCAGGTCATGTTAACTCTGGAGCAGGCTTTCTTCAAGAACTTCTTTGTATTTGGCTGCATTTGTCTATTTTTTAATTATTTATTATTTTAATTTTCTCATTTTAAATTAAATCTACAACACGGTAAAGTGTGCAAAAAGTGAAGGGGTCTGAATACTTTCGGAAGCCACTGTATACCCATAGCTTTCTATTAAATTTATACCTGGGTAAACTTTGGTCACCCAGGCAGATAACTGGCAGCAACAAAATAATATCACCTCTTTTGACTGGGTTCAAATCTTGTACTTAAGAATTAGAGTTTGGTTCCATTTATGATTCAGTTAGTAATTGCACGAATTACCCAAGAGTGCATCAAATGGGTTTTGGAGCATACAGTATGTACGTAAGTAGGCTTAAGGGCTGGGTATCAAAACTCAATAATTTTTTTGGAACTGGACAAATTGTGATTTATAGAAAAACATGTTAACATATCTCAAAGCAAGGTACACAAAAAAAAAATTGTATTGGTACAGGTACTGAAACAACGGATTTGTGTTGGCGCTAGTATTGAAATTATAGAAAATTCTCAGTTTTGGGCTTACATGTTGCCTATTGCTTAATTAATGTGTTTAATCAAGAACAAAACCTGTTCAGTATTCTAGCAAAGAAAAATGCACACACTGATCAGACATCAGAAGGATCTGGGATTTAAGAGGACCCAGTACCTAATTTTTGCCTAAGGGGGCCCCCTAGCAGCTTATTCTGGCCATGCAAGTAGCCCTGTATGCCAACGTGAAAAGAAATGTATATAGTTAAAATTAGGTTAAGGTAGTTATTCATATAGTGTTATCTCTTTTAAATTTTCATTTATTTTCGTATCTCTATAAAACAGCAACATCATTTGTAAACAATTAAGCAAACATTTCTTACAAATCACTGATTCGTAATTGGACCACCTGTCATGATCAGACTCTGCGTCACCATTTTGTCAGCTGGCAGAATTTATTTTTTCTATACTTTTTATTTAATAGTTATTTTTCATTGCAAGACTAACTCCACAAAGGAATAAAAAAATCACATCTTGACTTGACTTTGTGATCCTACCAGCCTCACTTGTCCCTTTTATTCTGATCCCAGGATTGCATCAGAACAGAAGGCTGTGCATCAGAGTCATCAATGGTCAGACATTGTATGTTTCTATCTGGGCTGCAGTTCTGCCATCAAGGGCATACTAAAGACAGCTGGAGTCCCTGTCAGGAACTTGGAGCAGGGCAGAAACGTACAGGGTATGGTACAAATATCTACAAAGGGCCTGTATGTTTAACAAATGAACTGTAAGACCTTTGTATGATTATAATAAACCAGACAGCAGAGATGAACTGTAGCCTCTTCCTTGCACCATTGTCATCTCCTCCCTCCCTCCTTGATGTGTGATTGTAATGAAAAGAAAAAAGAAGGGACATACAGTTGCTGCAGGTAGCCAGGAATGGCTTTCTATCTTTTGCCTATGTTCTTTGCATGTTTCATGTATATAGCATTAAATGTTAAGATTTGTGCATCTTATCTGTCAAATTTACTTGTATCTCTTTGCCAAATCATTATATGATAATAATTTTCTGAATGTGGCATGATTTGAGCATCTTTTTAGCAGCTAACATTTTAGGAGAACAAGTCATGGTACAGAGTTGGTGACACTATGCAGCACACCAAGAAGTAGTTTAATGCACTTGAGCTCTACACTTCTGAATTTTGTTGTTCTACCATCAAGTATTTAAGTATCATTAAGTGTTTGTGCATCACACCACCACATTACCCAATAATGCGTAACAGCTCTATTGTAGGAAATTAGGAAATTTTACTGTCTGCAATTTTTCATGGTTTACATTAGAGCTGCAACTAAAGATCAATTTCATTATCAGTTAATCTGCCGGTTATTTTCTCAATTAATCCATTTAGCATTTGATCTGTAAAATTTCTGAAAAGAGGGAAAAATTCCAATCACAGTTTCCTACGATGATGTCTACAAATGCTTTGTTTTGTCAAAAAAACAGTCCAAAACTGTGAAAAATGTTAATGCTAAATGTATAACAACTATAAGGACAGAAATGAAAAAGTTTGTGTAATGGATTTGGCCTGAGCCAGAGAACAAAAAAAGGAATGTACACCATACAGTTTTTCCTAGATTTCCAACAGAACAACAGAATCCCATTTATGTCTTTGGCTTTTTTTGGTCACTTTTGATCATCGTTTAATTGAGTTTACTCATATTCTCATTGCAATCTACAACATTTGTGTTGTATGTGGTTTTTTGTGTTAAGACTGCAGTTGCTTATATTTCTGTTGGAATGTTCAGCTGCCCTCTAGTGATCACTATGTATCCTGTTCCAGTTGCTATGCTCGATTCAGCTGTGGAGGTTGCTGATCTCAACCGACTAGCACATGGAGCTCCTGTACACGTAGGAGAACCAGCCACAAGTACACACACACACACACACACACACACACACACACACACACACACACACACACACACACACACACACACACACACACACACACACACACATCCTATGCACAGGATAACAACCTTAACTCACCAGTACATGGAAAACTTGTTCAGTTCATCAATGTGTGTTTGTACATTCTGTGTGCGTAACTCTCTTAGGCATACAGGACCTGTCCAGACCAGACTATGGGTTGCAAATAGAGCTGCAGCCTAGTGATTTCACAATCTTCTGGGCCTTTGGAGAGACTGTTACAGAAGCAATACTTAGCAGCACCAATATGATTGGCTAGAGCTGTATTCACTTCATAAACAGTAAAACAAAATAATAGCATTTAGGAAATTATCATGATGTCAGGCTTGTTTGAAACCGCTGAGACATCATTGTTGAACTTTGAGTTGATCTTTCTGCATGCGATACTGTTTATTTCAACATGCCCATATACTGTAAATTAAACAAGATCAAAATGTCTAACAGAGTGAACTGGCCGACATCATTTTCTGTGTCTTTCAGAGCCATCTTTGGCATTCAGTCACTCACCAGGCTGTATGTTCCTGACTGACATCCCAGACTCCTCTTCTTCCCCCATAACTCCTCCCTCTGAAAGCATGGACCCACCATACACCAAACCCCATCCTGAGCTGACTGCCCTCTGCTTACTGGTATCCCACAATCACTTGTTGTACAGCCTGGAATCTAAGAGGACAGTGGCAAGGCTCAGACAGTTGGAGATGATTATTGGAGAGGACCCAGGTAAACAAAGATAAAAAGTGATTTCATTTGAATTCCTAAGTGAAAATGTGTATGTGCTGTATTGGAGGCGTATCTGAGGAGTCATCAGGACTTATATTTCAGCAGTACGTGTAGAATAATAGGGTGCAATATACATTTATTGACAAAATTACACAACAGAACTTGACTTGATTGGTTACCTCTGTTATTGAAACTTTGTCCACCATACCATGGCCGTCCATTGTAATTCTGTCAGTCTCCAGGTGAGGAATTCAGTGTTCCTCAGAAAAATACACAAAAATGGGGGCACATCTCTAGCTGGTTTTGTTCAGTGTGGGACTACAAGGAAAATTTTAGCAAGACATCATCATGAGCAACTAATCAACCAAAGTCCCTTTCTATATTTTAGTTGCCAAAATACATGGACAGAATTAAACTACAGTCATTTACATACTTCATATTTGTAGTCGAGCAATGTTGACTACAAAGGACGTCTGAAATCACTTCTAGAAGTCCTCTCCCTAATTCAGTCTTAATGCAGTCTTATTAAATTCTTACCGTAGCCTTTTTGAATCTTAGTTTACCTTAGCGAGACTCTGTGAAACCCAGTTTAACTTGGTTTGGCTGTTATGTAACAGAAACCAAATCTGGACTTTCTCTTTGTCTGGGTTTCCAGGCCTAAACTTTTCCTGCTAGAAGGAAAAGTTGATGAAATCATTAGAATTTATGAAGCTATGAATTGGTGATAAAAGATTAACGATGTGAAATTTGTTCGAATACCATTAAGATTATAGAAATAGATTTAAACCTGCATCAATTGTTTGTTTTTTTTTACCACTTCGGGGCAATGCAACAAGGTGAAAACATACAGATGGGTGTCTAAAAGGGAAAAACATGAAAAATGAGTGGAGAAAGAGGATGACAATTACCCTATCCATGGGGCCCGAGGGTTCACTATATGTATTGATGAATATGAAAATGATATGAATCATATGCTATGGCCTTTCCAGTCACCAGATCTCAACCCAATTTAACACCTGTGGGAGATTTTGGACAGACGTGTTTGACAGGCCTCTCCACTACCATTATCAAAACACCAAACGAGGGAATATCTTTTGGAAAAATGGTGTTCCATTCCTCCAGTAGAGGTCCGCACACCTGTAGGATCAATGCCAAGGCGCATTTAAGCTGTTCGTGGTGGCCAAACACCTTACTAAAACATTTTATGCTGGTTTTTCCAGCTAGTCTCTGACTCTGTCTGCCTGCTGTTTGGTGCTGAGCAGGAGTGTACAGTGGGTTTTTGGGATTTTTTTTTTTTTTTTTTCAGTTGGCTGCTGTGAATATCAGCGAGGTTGATGAGAGCGGTGACATTGATATGAAGATATGAAGGGGGATATGAATTATGGTGGCAGTCCTAAAAATACACCAGGCAGTTGTTAAACAAGTGCACACTGTGTCAATATTCTTACTGCTCTTTTGGTGATAACATTTTGGCATATGTCAGTGATAACTTCATTTACATTGGTTTAACTGGCTCATTTAAAGTGGCAAGAAAAAGTAAGTGAACCCATTGGAATTACCTGGTTTTCTGCATTAATTGGTCATAAAATGTGATCTGATCCTCCTAAATAAAAAGTATAGACAAGCACAATGTGCTAAAGCTAATGACATGCAAACAAATATAATCATTTCTGTCTTTTTTGAACATACCCATTAAAAATCCACAGTGTTGGTGTGGTGGAAAAACTTAGTGAACCCTTCAATTAAATAACTGGTCGAACTGGGCTCTGACTGGTCCACTCCAAAAGACGATTTTATTTGTTTGAAGTTATTCTGTAGTAGATTTACTTCGTTGTTTAGGGTCATTGTCCTGCTGCCAGGACCCAGCTTCTACTGAGTTTAAGCTGGCAGACAGCTACCCTGACATTTTGGTGCCCTACCATGGACAGTCTTCGGAGACCTCTTTTTTTGCGAGCCATGGTTCACATCGCTCATGCCTCTTGTGAATAGCAAACTCAAACTGTCATCATGGTTTTTATAAATCAAAATAGCACTAACCCACACCTCCAAACTTGTTTAATTGATTGGACTACAGGTTTACTAACTCCTGACTCCAATTAGCTGTGGTTCATGCCATTAGCCGAGGGGTTCACATATTTTTCCAACCTACATGGTGAATGATGTATTCAATATGGACAAGAATAGCACAATGATTTGTGAGTTATTAGTTAAAATAGATTGTGTTTGTTCATAATTGTAACTTATATGAAGTTCTGACCATATTTTCAGACAAATTTGCACATTAATTCAGATTATTCCAAAGGGTTCATTTACTTTTTTGCATCTGTTTAGAACTGCTGCTTTTTTTTTATTTGGCAGTCCTCTTTATACCTTAGCTTGTAGCATATGATTTGCATAAGTAGAAGCACTGCTTTTACAACAGTAACATTTATCATAACACAACCATGTTTATGTTATAAGCCTACGCTAACTAGTAAATTAAATCAAATGCGTGAAAAATATGAGAGAACTGATTAAGTCTGGTGGTGTCCAGCTATAGAGGAGTTTCTCACCCTAAAACTTGGTGAATAATTTTCTGAGGGTCTTTTTGGTTATTACCAGAAATGGAGGGATGATGGAGAGTCCAGTGGTCCTGTCAGTTGTAAATAGCCACTAAGCTGCTGTTCCTCATCTTCGAGTCAGTGACAAGTTGGCAGGAGATGGATATTAGCTTGTCACTTTCTGTCATCAGGTCAGCGAGGGATCAGAGTTTTATCCGTTCAGGATGAACTTCTGCGCTCCCGCCTGGCACTCTCCCACTCCTTCTCTGTTGACATAACAACTGGCTTCCCCACATACTACACGGACAGGTACCTACACATATACACATACACAAGTACCTTCACTGAGCACTGTATTAGGAACACCTGTACGCTTGCTTATTCATGCAATTATCCAATCAGCCAATCTTGTGGCAGCAGTGCAATGCATAAAATCGTGCGATTGATTAACGATTAACGATTGATAATCGTGCAGATACTGGTCAGGAGCTTCAGTTAATGTTCACATCAAACATCAGAATGGGGAAAAAAATGTCTCATTGACTTTGACCATTGTTGGTGCAGACGGGTTTGTTTGGGTATTTCTGAAACTGCTGATCTCCTGGATTTTCACGCACAACAGTCTCTAAAGTGTAATGAGTGGCAGCTCTGCAGACAGAAACACCGTGTTGATGAGAGAGATCAGAGTAGATTGGCCAGACGAGTTGGAGCTGACAGAAATGTAACTTGGCAACTCAGATAACCACTCTTTACAATTGGTGAGCAGAAAAGCATATCAGAATGCACAACAAGTCAAACCTTGATGTGGATGTGCTAGAACAGAAAAAGACCACGCCAGGTTTCAGTCCTTTCAGTCAAGAATGGAAATCTGAGGCTTCAGTGGGAACAGGCTCACCAACACTAGACAGCTGAGTACTGGAAAAATGTAGCCTGGTATGATAAATCTCAATCTCTGATGAGATATGCAGATGGTAGGGTCAGCATATAGAGTCAGCAGCATGAATCCATGGTGTCAACAGTCCAGGCGGGTGGTCATGGTGTAATTGTGGGGAATGTTTTCTTGGCACACTTTGGGCCCCTTAATAGCAATCAATCATGGTTTGAATGCCACAGCCTGTATTGTTGCTGACCATGTGCATCCCTTAATGGCCACAATTAACCCATCTTCTAATGGCCACCTCCACCAATAAATGTAGAATACGACAAAGCAAAAGTTGTCTCAAACTGGTTTCATGAACATTACAATTAGTTCAGTGTACTTCAGTGGCCTCCCCATTCACCAGATCTGAGTACAATAGAACACCTTTGGGATGTTACGGAATGGGAGATCGGCAGCAATGTGCTGCTGACAAATCTACAGAAATTATGTGATACAATAATGTCAACATCCACCTCAAAGGAATGTTTCCAGCATCTTGTGGAAACCAGACTAACCTCTAACCCCAGGTTAGAGGCGATGTTTCAGATGAAGTGTAACATCAGCTGAAACAGATATCAAGTGAAATCAGTGTCACATATTACTTTGGGTTTGAATCATTCACTTAAAACCACTGCTCCAGTTTGTTATCGGTGTTACCCCTTTAGCCCTCCTCATGAGACAGATGGCCGACCTGGAGCCATTGCCATGGTGACCATGATGTTGTCTTAAGGGAAACAGGTGACGATGGTGACAGACAGGAAAGCCATGGATATGAACGAGGCCATTATTGATGAATCTGTGAAGACAGGTGGAACAGAGTTTTAATTCAAATCTGTGAAACCTGCTGTGAAAAATATTATATCAACCTGCCTCCAGGACCTACCAAACCAACTTAAATAATGATAATAAATAAATAATATTTGATCCCTTTTCATTGCTCCTTAAATTAAATCCATTGTTAATTTTCAACAAGAAAGCCTTGCTTACTATAATAACTCTACAATGCCACCCTCAGGTATGCTGAAAACTTAAATCCCATTGGTCACCTTTGAAGACAGTGGCTCAGACTCCGCACTTCGCTTCCTGTGTCACCATGGACACCCCAGCAAACCCAGGTTAGCTGACCTGTTATGTGTGTTTGCAGTAAGGCTGAGGAAGTATCTTTTAGCCCAGTTGTGAAAAACTATCACGTCTGATTTTGTACAATAGTTCAGTTATGTGCTCATTTGTGTCTGTGGTATACAGTAGATATTTGTAAATAATTACAATAGACTTCAGTGTCTTACCATTTGGTGCAGTTGGGGCCATAAGCATTATTTGACACATTCCTTTTTACAATTTCAGTCCAGGCAGGTCTAAATCAACAAGTCAAATCAGTGAAGAGAAAGCAGTGAATTGAAGAAAAAATGCAGAACAGACTTTAAAAAAATCATCAAGTTTCATGAGTTTCATATTATGTTTTTTTATTGAAGAGGTTAGTGTTTCAGCTACTTTACTGTTGTATGGTGTTAAAACCTAGGCATTATGCTCCCTAAATTTAACTTGTTCTCTACAGTATGGCTGTAAACATATACAGTACAAAGACATATAACAGTCAATGAGCATGTAATGTATAATTTTTCATAGACTATTGAGTCATGTAGTCTGTCTCTCAGCTTTAAGAGTGTGAAATTAATGTGGTTGTAATGTTTAAAACCAGGTATAACCACCTTGTGGCAATAGAGTGCAGTGGAAGGGCTGGAGATGGAAATTACTACAACATGGGAGGAGTAAACATCAAACATCTGGTGGATCCTATTGATAACTTGTTTATTGCCGCCAAGGATATACTTGGAATTACCACTACAGGTAGGTAACACTTATCAGATTTTTTGTCAGTATTACTTTCTGTATGTTACCTTTTTATTACTACAGTTTATTGCAATTGTAAGCAATAATGTATCAGCCATGTTAATCTACATAGCCTGTCAAACCATAAACAGACTGCATAGTTTTGTCATTGAAAGCTTTATTTTCTTATTTGAGATATATTTTATGAGCACACTAAACAGAATTAAGATGGCTATTAGATGTGTGAATTATTCACACATCTATTATCATATAATAATATTATTGAATAACAGTGGAGCTCATAAAAGTATGTGTCCTGCTTCACGTTGCTTTCTAACATAAGCAAATCAATGACATGATCAAACAGGATTAAAAAATAACCTTAATAATTCAGTTGTATTGTTTATGTAAACAATAGTGTAATATGTAACACAATATGTCCTTTCTTAACAGCACACCTAAAGGAAGCAGTTTAAAGGAACTCCACAAATATTACATATCAGAATCTGTTTACAGGTTTTGGGGAGTACTGCTGCATATGTGAAAAAAAAAGTTTTTAAAGAGCCTTTTGTGGCTGTGTAAAGTCTGCTAAATGTCCTCAGGTGATGTCACTTGAGTCAACTTTAGTTTGGGGCTAAAGACTCCAAGTTTGCAAATGAATGGAGCTGAAAGGAGTTAGCAAGAAGTGAGCTTACCAGACCTCTGTAGCCTGCTCCTCATCTCTGCTTGAGGCTAGAGGTTGGAGGCTACATTATCCTCTACTAGCATTCCACACGTGAATGTCTGTGTGAAACTGTCGGTCTTCGAGTTGCATTGTGGGTAAGGTAGGCACCACATTTTGATAGGCAAGTGGAATTAAAAAAATTCTGTTACTGTCCAGTGAGAGTACGATGGTGTTACAATAGTGCCATGCAAAATTAGTGGAGCAATCTTTTAACATGATTTGAAGATGCCAAACAGGACTTGTTCCCAACAAACATCCTGGACTGTATTACTTGTTAACCAGTTAATACTCTATATACTTAGTACAGTATATGTATAATAGGGAACAAACATTTTTGATCTGTTTCACTGTAGGTATGCCTGCTATTGATGGTATTGGATATTTTTACACAAACAATAAATACTCTGTTAACATCTGGATTATAGGCTCTTGAGCTTATTTCTCTTAATTTCTCTTAACTTCTTCATATACAGTAGCTGAACAGATACTCTTTTCTCTGTCCCTGTAGGTGATGGTGGTAATGAGTTGGGGATGGGTAAACTGAAGGAGAAGGTGAAGAGCCTGATGCCCACTGGGAGTCTCATAGCCTGTGATATTGTTGCCGGTCACGCCATCACTGCTGGTATGGACTTACAATCATTATACCAGCTGTACAATGTAAACACTGCAGAATATACTGTTACTGCTATTATGGGTGAATACACACAGGACAGTAATGCTTTTAACACATATGTAATGACAGTCACCGCTGATCCACACTACTGATGCATACTAAATACACTAATATTCAGGAAAACAACTAACACCCACAGACAGAATATACAGTTAGGTGCATAAGTATTTGGACAATGACACAATTTGCGTAATTTTGCCTCTGTAAACCACCACAATGGATTTGAAACAAAGCCATCAATATGTGATTGAAGTGTAGACTTTCAGATTTAATTCAAGGGGTTTACCAAAAATATCACATGAACCATTTAGAAATTACCGCCATTCTTATACATAGTCCCTCATTTTCTGAGGCTCAAAAGAAATTTTACAAACCAACAATTATTTTTAAAACTTGGATGAAAATTCTTTGCAGTCAATGGCTGCCTGACGTCTGGACACCATTGACATGTCTGGAACCCATTGTGAAGCTCTTGCATTGCTTTCGCAGTCTGTTTTGGGTCATTATCCATCTGTACTGTGAATCAACTGTGGAACTCTAAATATTACTCAATACTTATTCTAAATATTAGGTAGTAATGTTAGTTGGCAAAAAGATTCATACCTGGTAACACTATAGAAGTAAGTATTTTATTGCCAGCTTTAACAAAGTCACTTACCCGTTTGAGAGATATAGAGAAGATTTTTCTAACTTTTACTTGCTGACTTATAACTCGTCCATATATTGCTGTTTAATCATTTCGTACCATATAAAGTGCTATTTCAATGTCCTTTAGACAAATTGAGAATCTATGAGCAGTCCAATATGCTGCACAGACAGGATCCTGTTTATACAGCGGTGAAAATGCTATACTTATTGTCTGCCCTCAGTGTAGAGGTTTCTTCCTCTTCCTCTTCTTCTTCCTCTTCTTCTATTAACCTTTTATTGAGAAACACTTTTTGAACAATACATTTTGTAAACATAAGTCTTCTGGGAATGTAGTAGAGTATATAGTTAGAAACGAAAGAAAAAAAATAAAGGTTATCTAGTTCTATGACAGAAATATGCATAAAGAGAAAAAGCAAAGACTTAAAATAACAAAAAAAACATACATTTGAACCCCCACAAGAGGTTTACTTAATAAGGTACTATATTGAAGAGTTTGCATGAATGAATAGTTTTGTTTAATTTTTTATTATTGGTTGTTTAAATAGGATAAAGATGGTAACTTCTTCAGGAATTTCATTTTATGAATGTAAAATTTGGCTAAAATAATGAGCATATAAATGACATATTGTTCTTTGCCGGAGAAAATGGATTGTCAAACATTGATAACATATCATAAATATTGATAACAAATCACATCTTCAGTGAAACATATTTTTTATTTAAAATATGTTTTAAGATCCAACGCAAAATCAGCCCAAAACACTGTCACATGTACACACTGCTCGATCCACCTATAAATTTCGCTATTAACCCCTAGTTTACTGAGTTTAATTTATAATCCTTCCTTCCATATCATAGAACCTCTCTATATCAAAAAAGATGGCCACAATGCATTCCCTATATATCTCTTCTTATTTCATGTTCTAAATATAAAGCAGGATTCATGGTATTTCTACCTCCTCTGGATCCACTCTGTTATTTTGATACATGCTCTTTGTTTTCTATATAATATGTTAATCTTTTATTTATCATTCTCTCCATTGTTTTGCAGATATGGGATCTTAAAGTCTATAATTCCCTGGATTTGTGCATTCTTTTCCTGGCTTGCATATTGGAACTACAACAGCTTCTTTCCAGTTGCGTGGTAATTTTCCTTTTTCCCAAACTCTATTGTACAATTCTAGTAAATATCCTTAAATGATTCACTAAAACGATTTATCATAATCCAAAACAATCTGATCTCTGCCTTGTGATGACATCTTGGTTTTTCTGAGAGCACGATTCAGTTCTACTTTGACGATTCCATTGACTGGAGGTAAGTATAGATTACCTCCAAATCTTATGAAGTCCAAATCTTTCCCTTTCCCAAAACTCTGTATTACATTTATTGCTTCAAAAAAATTATATACCCTCTCTCCCAGTGATCCTGGGAGCTTTGTTTTTGTGGGCAACAGCCACTGGCAGGGTCTCAAGGCAAACTGGTCTCATGGAAGAGGCCAGACTAAGAGTGATTCACGATGACCAGATAAAGGGCAAACTTCTGAGCTGCGTCACCTCACCTGACCAGGGAAACCGCGGTACCCTCCTACAGCCAGACCTGGGAGGAAAGCTTGCCAGTGAGCATCTGGTGACCGGGCCTTAGCTCATGGGGCCCGGTCAGGCAAAGCCTGAACAAATTACATGGACTCATCACTATGTGGGCTCACCACCTGCCAGGGTAAGCATCAGGTTGGGGTGCATTGTGGGGTCGGGGGCCTTGGCATGCTGATCCCTGGCATCACAGACTGGCTCTAGGAACATGGAATGTGACCTCTCTGGGGGGGAAGGAGCCAGAGTTGGTGCCAGAGGTCAAGCGGTACCAACCAGATATAGTTGGGCTCGCCTCCAGCGGTCAGGTGTGGGGATACTCACGAGGTCCTGGAAAGGCCCAGGGGTCTTCTGAAGCAGCAGAAAGGTACCAGCAGGCCAGAAGGGCTGCAGCTGCGGCGGTCACGGACACAAAAATCCGGTTGTGGGAGGAGTTCAGGGAGGCCATTGAGAAGGGCTTTCGGTTGGCTTCAAGGAAGTTCTGGCAAACCATCCAGCATCTCATCAAGGGTAAGCAGGGCTGGACCCAGGTTGTTTTCAGCAGGGGAGGAAAACTGCTGACTTAAACTGGGGATATCACTGGATGGTGGATGTAGCAGTTTGAGGAGCTCCTGAACTCGACCAACATGTCCTAGAGGCAGGTAGAGGCAGAGTTTGAAGACTCGGGGGAAACCTCACTCATATCTCTGGCAGAGGTCTTTGAGGTAGTTGAGAAGCTCCTCAGTTGCAAGGCGCCAGGAGTGGATTCGCCCTGTGATGATGAAGGCTCTGGACATTGTTGCACTGTCTTGGCTGACACATCTCTTCAATGTTGCATGGAAGTCGGGGACAGTGTCTATGGACTGGCAGACTGAGGTGGTGGTTCCCATTTATAAAAAGGGGGACTGGAGGGTATTCTTGTATTATCAGGGTATCACACTGCTCAGTCTCCCAGGAAAAGCTTATGCCAGGGTGATGGAAAGGAGGCTCCAACCAATTGTAGAACCTCAGGTTCAGGAGGAGCAATGCGGTTTCTATCCTGGCCATGGCACAGTGGAACAGCTCTTTACCCTTGCATGGCTACTTAAGGGGAGTTTTCCCATCCAGTCTAGATGTGCTTTGTGGTCTTGGAAGAAGGCCTATGACCAGGTCCCTTGGGGGATCTTGTCGGGGGTACTGTGGGAATACGGGGATCCAGGGCCGTTGCTACGAGCCATTTGGTCCGTAATAACTGGAGATAGAGTTGTTTCTGTATTCTTGGCAGGAAGTCAAACATGTTTTCAGGGGGTGTTGGGATTGGGATGAGGGTCAGCACCCTCCAATTCTGAGGCCATAGATCTCATGGTACGGAGCTCTGACATCTGCAGAGAGCTTGGATTAGAACCGCTGATCCTTCGCGTCAAAAGGAGCCTCCTGGGTGTCTTCCATTGGAGGTCTTCTGGGCACATCGAACTGGAAGGAGACCCCAAGGTAGACCCAGAACCCACCGGAGAGATGATATATCTCATCTGGCCTGTGAATGCCTTGGGATCTCCTAGGAGCAGCTCGAAAACATTACTGTGGAGGGGGACGTATGGGTTGCCTTACTTAACCTGCTGCCATGGCGACCCGACTTCAGATAAACATCAGAAAAAAGATGGATAGATAGATGGATCCTTGCAGTTGCAGACAGCCTTTGACACCAGGAAGCATCTTGGTATCGTTCACTTGGACCTGATGCCAGATAATAGAATGCTGGCAAACCACCAGGATGAGCCCTGCACTGTCAAACTAATAGGCTTCGGCATGTTCCTTACTGCATCTGAAGTAATGCCTGGTATGAAAATTCAGTCTCAGTGTTACAGTTATATTTAATCTACAAAGCTCATCTTTTAACATTTTTACGTTATGTTAATGCTTATAATGTTTGCACTTGTGTGTTTCAGCCTTAAAAGATCTAGCAGAGGTTGTGTCAGTCTTCAGTATACATGCTGAATTTAACAATGTACTTAATACAGTAGCTCTTATTGTGGCTTTTATACCCGACAAACAGAGCATTTGAAGTCAACTTGGGCCTCCCCATCTCCAAGACAACAGACATGTGGGGTCTTGGTTGTGTTGCACATCGCCAAGGACACGTTAGCGGTGCTTTAAGAGTACCAGATGGTAAATAACCCAATTTATATAGATTTGATTGCACAGAGTGTGACACAGTGGCCCAAATAAATGTCCAAACCTAACTTGATGAAGGATGTCTGCTGATGTGATTCTAAGTATTCTCTCTCCAAATGAGGGGCATTGCGGAGATATTGGGCCAACCAGCTGACCACCTCGTCTTTGCTGGCAATGACACCTAGAAGTTTTTCAGGGTTAATCACCAATGAGACTATGTAAAATGGTCTGCTATTCCCTGAGCTTTTCACATTTTTTCTTATCTCCAATTTAGACAAAATTTTTTTTAAATGGTTAGATAAAAATATCTGAAATGTATTGTGTTCCTATAGACACCCAGGGAATAATATGCCCTGCTAGCAGCACACCTAAAATATGTAAGAGGCCTTTCAAATATCTTGATGAATTGATAACAGTAAAAGGTCAATTTCTTAAGTGAAAAATGAATTCATACCAATATGTTCTGTTGCTGAGACACAGAAAAACTGAACTGCTGCCTACTTTGTTTCAAATCCAACCTTACCCAGAGACACAGAGATCCATTTCGCTAGAGGTTGGGAGAGCATTTGTGGGCAGCCTAAAATGTCTTCTACACAGATCCCAAGAAAAGAGTCACTCCTGGTCCATCTGGTTGATGAGATAGACATCAGCTTATAGTAAGTAACTATGTTTTGGATAGATGCATGTTTGGATGAATAGACACATTTGTTTACTGACTGAATGATTCATACATTGATTGTCCTTATTTATTCAGTGCAGACAACTTCTTTGATAAAAAGCTGGTCTGCCCAACGAGGAGCTAACTCCTGATAGTTAGGCTGAGGAAGAGCCCAAAGCATAAGCTCTGCCGCTCTTCATCCCCCTGACAGCATTTTTAACGTACCTTGCTCAACTGATGTTGCAGCAGCTGCTTGAGTGGTAGGCACTACTGGCTTAGAGGAATCAGCTGTTACCACTAAAGCGGGATCAGCCACCGCTGTCTCAAAAGACCAAGGTGCATCCAATGCTGGTTCAACTGCAGAAGGTTCAGCTGTTGATGGCCCAAATGACCAAGATACCCTCAGAACTGGTCCAGCTGATTAGACACGGGCCACTGATGGGTTACGTGATGAAAGTGGAGCTGTCAAAGTTAGACAGAGCCCACTGAAGAGGATCCGTAAAGTCTTAGGCAGAGCTATACGGACTTAAATAAGTAATGAATAAAACACTGCTGAACGAGGATATTTTCTTCTTTGTTTTCTTCTTTCAGCTTTAATTCAAGGGGTTTAACAAAAATATTGCTCTAACCATTTAAGAATTATTTAAGAAATAATGATCATTGTTAATACTTGGATGAAAATCCTTTGCAGTCAATGACTTCCTGAAGTCTGGAACACATGGACATCACCAAATGCTGAGTTCCCTTCCTTGATATGCTTTGCCAGGCCTTTACTTCAATTGCTGCTTAATTGTGGGTCTTTCTGCAAGCTCAAGCATGCTCAGTTGGGTTGAGGTCAGGTCACTGACTTGGCCATTGAAGAATATTCCATTTCTTTGCCTTGAGAAGCTCTTGGGTTGCTTTCAAAGTATGTTCTGGGTCATTATCCATTTGTACTGTGATTCACCATCCAATCAGTTTTGCAGCATTTAGCTGAATCTGAGCAGATAGTATAACCCTATACACTTCAGATTCCATCCTGCTACTTCTATCAGCAGTCATATCATCAATAAACACCAGTGACACAGTTCCATTGGCAGCCATACATGCCCATTCCATAACATTGCCTCCACCATGTTTGACAGATGATGTGGTATGCTTTGGCTCATGAGCTGTTCCGTTCCTTCTTTTTACTCCTTTCCTCCCATCATTCTGGTACAAGTTAATCTTGGTTTCATCTGTCCAAAGAATATTATTTCAGAACTGGGCAGGCCTTTTTAGATGTTTTCTCGGAAAGTCTAATCTGGCCCTCCTGTTCTTGATTGTTACCAGTGGTTTGCACATTGTGGTAAACCAACTGTATTTACATTCATGAAGGCACCTCTTGATTGTAGACTTTGACATTGATACGCCTACTTCCTCAAGAGTGTTCTTGACCTGGCTAGATGTTGTGAAGGGATTTTTCTCCACCAAGGAAAGAATTCTGCGATCATCCACTTTAGTTGTCTTCCGTCGTCTTCCAGGCCTTTTGGTGTTGCCGAGCTCACTGGTGCATTCCTTCTTTTTTAGAATGTACCAAAGAATGTATGAACTAAATCGTTTATTTGGCCAGTCCTAAAGTTTCTGCTATATGTCTGAGAGGTTAATTTGGTTTTTCAGCCTAATGATGTCCTCCTTCATTTGCATTGACACCTCTTGAGACCATATATTGAGAGTTTCCCATTCATCTGCTTAATTTGTCATGATATAACGAGGGAACAGACCACACCTGGCCATGAATCTGTCAGCCAATTGTCCAATTAGTTTTGATCCTCTGAAAATTAGGGCATATGTATAAAAATGGCTGTAATACCTCAACAGTAAATCTAAAAATGTTATTACATTTTTTAAAAATTTAAATTAATTTAACATTTACAGCACGTTATCACAACAATGTACCTTCAAATGGTGTCAGATATGGTAGTGTGTTTTGGAAGGATAAGATACCTCAAAGATTGTGGTGTCTGTCTGCCAATAAATCTGCCCCTTTGGACAAAATAGCTCAACAATTGCCAGATTTCCATTCAGCTCTAAAAATGTATGCCCCCTTGAAAGGATGGATCTTTTTTTTTCTTTTTGTAGCCATGTTGACCACTTTCAGTGTTTACTTTTAGTCAGTCTCAGAGACAAGTGTTTTAAATGATCCATGTAAAGCCATGTTTATTTGGAAAGCTGCAGGAGGCTCACGCAGGTTGCCCTAATATATGTTGTTTTGTTTGAGCCCTTGTTTCCCAGAATCTCTACAATGCAGATGACAAGTGCAAAGTTAGCATGACCCATAGAGTCACAATGGCAACATTTATGGGAAGTATGACAGGTTGAAATATACTGAAATTTTCCTTTAATACTCACAAGTATAGTACCTACCACCTTCTACATTATATTTCTTTCAACAAGTTATTACAATGCATGAGAGTGATGCTGCAGTTTGTAGTCTGGTTGTGTGACAATGTCCTATAAATGGTGTGGAAAAATTATGGAATAATTATTTCTCCATTCCCAAACATAGTAAAGCAGTGTTTCTATTGGACGACCAACACATTTGCTCGGTCAAAGTAGCACAGAGGTGAACTCTGACCGGTCTATCTGCCGGAGCTGGCTGGACGTTGCACTGAAACAGGGAACACATGCTTGTATTTGACCATCACGCAGACCTTAATCAAACCCTTGTTTGTTTCTTACCGCATTGATTAGTACTCTGTCTGCCCTTTGATCAGAGTTTGAACTTTGGGACCACCTCCCAGGCTTTGCTGTGTCTGTATACCTCAGGTACTCAGCAGGGCTAGGTTATGAAGGGACAGGGAGGGACTTTATAAAAGATTTGGGTAAGGGTGTTGCTGTATTAGTCATAACTGAGAGGCTTAAAGAACACATAGAAAACCCTTTTCTATAGTCTATGATGGGTTTTAGGAAGCTGTGTCTGTTACTGCTGCTGAGCAGCTACACATTGGCTCGTAAGTAGGAATCCATTTTGATTAAAAAAAAATTGGATTAGGATTAAAAAATTTTTTTTAGTTGTTTGTCATTTGGAACAAATTATTTTGTGAACTAACTGCTGTATAAAAGCTTTTTCTCAGCAGCGATTTTGACATGTCAGAAGGAAAAGCATGTGTGTTACTAATAAAATTAAGCATAACTCTATCCTATCTGGTGTCCCAGGAAGCCATGACAGTTTGATAGTGAGCCAGCATTCACAATACTAGGACCCTAAAACTGAAAATAGTATTCAGCCATCATTCATTTAATTATTTACACCTGTGCTATTCCATGTCAAAATGCGTTCTGTGAAAACGGTATGATAGTTCCAGGGTCTTGCAGTTTTGCATTCTGGCGCACTGCCACTGCTTGCTGTGGCAAGTAAATGCAACAGAGCCATCACTTATGATATTAATACTACATGTGCTTTTCCAACTATGATGAGTCAAAATGAGAAAATGATGAAGTATTACCTATGTATGACAGTTTACAGGATAGGCTGGGCTCAATATTTTTGATTACATTTTTTAATTTATGTTTCTTAATTCTATTTATTAGTACAAGGTAACTTAGTACATTTACCCACATAATGTATTTAAGTACAATTTGATTTACTTGTACTTTACTTGGGTATTTCCATTTTATGCTAATTTATACTTCCATTCCACTACATTTCAGAGGGAAATGATGTATTTTCTAGTCCACCACATTTATCTGACAGCTTTAGTTACTAGTTACTTTAAGATTAAGATTTTACACACTGGATAATAAAACAATTTTAAAATACAACACATTGTTAGAGATTAAACCAGTGGTTTACGAACCTTTTTGGCTTCTGACTTATTACAAAAGCAGTGTGTAGTCGGGGTCACATTTCAGATGTCTATGAGCTGTTAACAGTTCCACCAAATAGAGATTTTTCCCTCTAAACTTCTCACACAGCTTCATTTCAATAAATGTACAGATGATCCAACATCTCACCAAAAATCAAAGATTAGAGAAAATGTCCAAAAACTGAAAACACATTTATCTATCAGAACTGTGTTTTTTCTTTTTTCCTCTCCCCTTAATCATCTCACAACCCCTCAGATTTATCTTGTCTCCCTGTATAGAAAACTGTATATTAAGTACTCCAAACTAACTCTACCTCCAGCAGCTACAACAGTAATGTGTTGCATACACACAGTATTAGTATTATATATTATTATTACATTATATATATTTATATAATACTCTAATATTTTATGTACTTTACTAAAGTAGGATTTTCCATGCAGGAATTTTACTTGTAATATAGTATTTTTACATTGTTGTATTGGTACTTTTACTACTATTGTACATAATTAGCTGTTGCCAAATACTATGCAATTAAGAATGCTTGTTTTTTAAAGGATATTTATATATTTGTATATATGTATTTATATACTGTATATATTACCTCCTCATCAGCAATCATTCGTTGTAAGTTGAGAAATGGATTAAATTAATGCTTAGCGCTAAAATTTGTAAATTTTGCTATTTTGTTACTTTGCTGAGTGTGTTTTCCTTGCCATAGCTAGTGATTTAAAGGGACATTACACCCAAAATATATTCTTGCCCATGCCTTTTAAAGGCAATTAGACTGTTTATTTTTCTTTCATTAACTGAATATTTTTGAGATCTAATTAATAATGTCTATTGACCTTATGTTTAGTAATCATACATATGATCTTTCACTCTTTTTGTTTTCCAGAGGAAGGCACTGACATTAATGAACAAACTTCAACATGTCTGTGTAAGTTGATGCCTTATTTAACAAAACCCAACAACTCAAAATCCCTTTCTGACAATTGTAATTGGGTTGTTTACATTGGTATTCTGTCCTATTTTGGTTAAAAAAAAACAAAAGAATGTTGCAAAAAGCTTATATTGTACATTTTAAATGACTGATAGAGCCCCAAATTGATCTGAATGATTTGATTTGAAAACTGATAATAAACTAATAAACACATGACCTGTTTTCTGGAGATAGCATCAGGAGCTGATAAACTCTTGCAATGCTGTTTATAATTCAGTGCTATAGCTGTTGTTCACTATTGAGAATGTCATATAGCTGCTACTGGGTCCAAAGGTCGCATGCCAAGTGATGATATGAAACTTTGACTGCGATTCTCTGTGCAAAAAGAACAGAACAGTCTTATATGTTTAATATAGGAACATGATCTCAGCTTTAAAGTACTTGTTGGCCTGAAATGATTTCATCAGCACTTAGAGCATTTTACATGAGGGACAAAGATCTTAGAGAGTCAATATAACCAGTAATACAATTCTTATTGCAGTGGCATCCACATTCAAGGTCTATAAGAAATATGTGTACCAGTATACCACAGAGAGCAGAAATGGTGTGGTGGGCACTGCCAACCTGAGGAACGGCCCTAAAGTTTCTTGTCGGGTACATGTCTGTTATGTATCACATTTTGTCCTTGACTTGATAACAGAACGTTCTTATCTGAGCCCCCCCATCCCTACATTGACCCTGTGTATGTTGTCACATTTCTTTAGGTAGAGATTTAAGTCCCCCAAATATGCAGATTCATCATGCACACCAGGGACTGTGTTGTCACTGAGATGTCTGTCATGGATCCCTGGGGCCATCCAGTCTACAAGCAGGCTCCTGGCTCTGAGGCCTTCCAGGCTGCCATGGAACAGTTAGTGAAAAACTTTTTGGCTGTCTGTGTTGAGGATTGAGAAAGAAGCAAAAGAAGAAAAAGAAAAGAAAAGAAAACTTTAAACTTTACAAATTTTATCTCAGCCTGAGGCCCTATAGGGCAGGTTGCTGTTAGCAGGTCCAAAATTGAGATTAAAACCCTGATTACAGGAGGCAGTTTTTAATCATGGCTGACAGACTTGGAATAAACTGCTGGGAACAAACTGCATGAGGAATTGATTCACAACATATAACATATTATCTTCACATTATTATCATATTACTGCTATAATCATTAGTGTAATTATTATAATTTTCATGATATAAAAAAATCAGATAATACCAACTTAAATGAATACTTCAACATTTTGAGGAATATACTTATCAGCTTTCCTTCATAGAATTAGATGAGAAGATACGAAGCTACAGCCAGCAGCCAGATAGCTTAGCTAGATTGTGTATATGTGCTAATGTGCAAATGGGCTTTTCCAAAAATGTCAAACATTCTTTAAATAACTATTCAGTTCTCATTTTACAGAGTTGCTTAATGTAATTATGTCCCCCAAGCCCTTTTTATTTAAAGTGACAAGCTTTAATATCTGAAGTTACATGGTTGGTGAATAATTATATTAATATCAAATATATATGTATATATATATATATAGTGTAGAAATTGAAACCATTTTGTTAGGCCAATTACTTACCTTAAAATGATCATACTTGCCTCAGGTGTAACACCTACTAGTTACCACTCTATTAACAAAAGCAATGTGATTTCCTTAAGAACTCAGCTCTTTGCTTTGTAACTCTATACAATGAAAACTCAGATTAAGGCTACATTCAGACTCCAGAAAGTGACCCAAATCTGATGATCCCCATTCATATATGGCACAGATCTGTTTTAGTAGTGGTAATGTGAACAGGAAAAAAATTCAAGTAAACTTGTTTTCAATTCTGTCTTGGGCCACTTTCTTATGTGGCCATGGATTTGATAGATTAAGTACATAAATAAAACAGATTTATAGTAATGCATCTTCAGTTTGAACAATTAGAATTCATGTGACTTTTATATCTCACTAATGTGACAGACATTTGGTATCATGATTTATATGATATATTGGTATATTTGGCACCAGCAGAACCTGACTGTTCAGGAGCAGAATCTTTTCAGCCTGCCAGTACTGGAACTCAACATAAATCCTTCTGGTATAAACATAGTATGATCCTTTACTGAGTTAGATGGCTGATCATGTTTAGTGCAAAATAGTACTTAGTGGTTTGTCTTTTAGTCATGCAAGAACCCTCTGAAGATCACTGTAGATGACATCACCAGTATCCAGCTTTACCCTGAGACAGATGAGCCCGTCAACCTCCTTAATATGGGAAGACTTGTTTCGGCACTTATGGTGCCAGTCATGGAGAATGAACAGAACAGCCTCATGGTTAGTACTCTTTCACAACCCAGAGAGGCTTCTCCAAAAATGCAGCAGAAAAGGCACACTAGAGCATGAGGTGTGTAGATGAAGATGCATTATATTAGATGTAAATTGACGATCCCCTGTGAGTAACTTGGGTTGTTGCAGCAAATGAGCATACAGTACAGGTATAAATAGTGCAAATTCAGATCATTAAAGATAATATGAGAAGTCAGCACTTTAAGGTACATTTTGCTTAAGTTTATGTTTTTCTTTGTAATTATTTTTGGTATATTTCTTATTTCAATAGGTTATTTGACTCTTGCATTTTAAACCTTTGGCACTTTAAGGTGTATTTTGGATTTAGTTTATCTTTTATATTGACTGCATTTTATCTATTTTAATGTATTTTATTTATGTGATTGTTATATTAGAATGCTGTGTTGAATTTTGTCCTTTCTGTTGGCTATGAGCTCATCCAAGCAAGTTCTTTACAAGTTAACTCAACTCAACTATTGTAATGGTATTTCATTAAGATGGATATACTGGTATGGCATTTGTATTCTTTGTGAAATAAAAAATAACTGGTTCCCTACATGTGAACTGCCAATCATTGTATATAAAGTGGTTTAAATTATATAAAAGATACTTTTCTCTTTCTGTCGAACATTTCTGACATTTTGGTGCCAAAATAAAAATGAAATGAAGTAATTTAAGTTCTCTTTGCTCTCTAATTTTTCCTGTGACTTGAAAGTATACATTAACATTAACACATAACCATTGTGGATTTTTGTTTATAGCATCGCCCCATTTCAAAGCTAATCAAAAGCACTCAAGACTGCAACCATCAGTTTGATAACAAGGGAAAGAACATCATGACAGCCATGTGCATAGAAAAACGCATCTATCTGCCTTTCCTCCATGGGTAAGTCATCATTTTAGTGCATATTAATGTATGTGTGTAGTGAACTATTATGGCCTTTTATCACCTTCTAAACTGCCTTGCAGGGACAATGGAATATTATCCGCGGTGACCCAGGATCTCAGCTTTCAAAGTTTTAAAAGGATCAGCAACAGAGTATTTGGTGAGTGATCATTTCAAGCACTTGTGCAGTTCCTGATGTATAAATTTAGTCCAAATCACTTATTGGGAAATGCAAAAAATGTAAATATGTGTATACACAGATTTGAACCCTAGCCAGAGCAAGCCACTTCACTTTGAAGACCCTGACAATAAAGCTCCAGTCCAGATGAAGGACAGTGTTCTGAGCACCTTTCGGGACCTTGTAGCTTTGGCAGGTACAGACCTGGGTCAGAAGAGGACCAGCCTTTTCCATAAGCTGGTGTCCAGCCTGCGACTCCTGAGGCATGAGACCCTGAGCCAGACGGTTACTGAAATGCTACATATGTCAAGGTGGCTCACCTGGCAGGCCCTGTTCCAGTGTGGAACCCCATAGTGCACCAGTGCCATCCTCCAGGCTATCATGACCATTGATGGGGTGTCACTACAGGTGGACGCTTTAGCCTATGGGCTGAGTCTACAGGCTAACCCTGACACAGCACGTGTCAGAGGTATGCTTAGCATGGCTCACTATTTATACTGAGCCCTGCTAAGCATGCTAAGCAGAGCAAAGCAATCATGTATGCTCTGGCCAACACAGTCAAGAAGTAAGTAAAACAGGTATTTTTAGCCTTAAATAGCTTTAGCACACACAATTTTCTTTAAATATTACTATGTACTTATTATTATATATTTAAAATGTAGAAGACAAGTTCATTTTGAATACAGCAAAACAGGGCATAAAACAACTTTTCTCTTCAATTCTGGCCAACTTTGTAACTTCTACAGGTGACCACTAGAGGGAAACGTTCTCAAACGCAACACACAATCTTTATCCAAACCAGAACATCTGATTATATCATTTCTGTCACTTGTCCACAGGTTCCATGAAGGAGAGGTTACTCCAGTGGTCACAGATGTGTCAGAGTTCATGGAGACACTTTTGAATGACTGCTCGGGAGAAATCCTTGATTATGACCCTGACTTTCCCACTGACCCTGAAAAGATGTCCTTCCTTGTACTGAGGGTACTCATAATCATGCAAACATCTTACATACTGTAGTTTCGGCTTCACTGACAAGTCAGTTCTTGTCAGGGAATCTGGCTCAGAGTTGCAGCGCCCCAGATTAATACTTTTTTCTAATCTCCAGGTTGTTGGTGTCATGGGTCAAACCATGCAAGTTTTCAGCCCCAGCTTGATTTCCTCTGTTTTACAGTGTACTAAGAAAACAGACATTCCATTCTCTAACCAAAAGGCAGCTATATAGGCCTTTAGGTTGATGGACATTAATGATCAGGTACAGTAACACTCACACATTTCTAACACATTCATGGTAGTGTGATGATGAACACAGTATGTGTTGTAGGATTTGATTGACAGATTGACTTTTTAACAAATTAACATAAAGGTAAAAACAAAAAAGAGCATCAGAGACTTGAAATAAATAACTGAAACGGGAATATTGTGAAAACATATAGAATGCACATTATCATATTTAGATGTTGAAACCCTCCGCTGAACAGGCATGAGCACTGGCTACATCAAGCCAAATCAGCCAGTTATCATTTGGTCAACCACAGGTCAGAAATGTTCTCATGGGGGTATATCAAGACACTCAGAGCTCCGTTGAGAAACGCATAGCAGTTTACCTGATTTTGATGAAGAACCCACATCCTGCCATAGTTAAAGTCATTGTGATCAATTTGTAGAACATGAGGGATGAGCAGCTTAAGAGCTTTGTGGTCTCTCACATGAACAACATCCGCAACTTTGATGAGCCACAAATGTATCAGTGAGTAATCGGCCAGCAGCAATACAATATTACATGTACATTAAATGAGTAATTTACAGTCCCCAAACAGAGGTTAATTTCATCCATGAATTCTTAGCACCTTCAAATGTCTACTTTTGCGATAAAATAAAGAAAATTTATGACATAAAAACCCACCTAGCACCAAACTGAAGACAGATAAGGCTAGCAACTAGCTAGGGAAGAAATTGAAACAACTAGCACCTGAATAACCTGATATTTTTCTCAGAAGTTGGCAGGAATTAAAACAGAGCTAAAAGAAAACTTAATATTTATTAGGTTACAACGTAAATGACTACAAGTTAATTCTAATGTTGCTATGTTTCTGGTGGACATGCCATAGCAATTTTAGAAGTTGATAATATGTTAGCATTGTGGGTTTCTTCTGCCCCCAAGTGGCCAAAAGTCAATAAATGCAGATTTAAAGATAATCTCATTAGTATAGCCTTATATTTCCCTTTAATATGAGGGAATTAAAGTGAAGTAATGTATAAAAAACTATGGTTAAAATGTAAATCCTTTTTCCTCTAACACCTTTTTGATTTGAGAGAGAAAATAGAAATGTTGTTTTGGTACTGTTCCATCTTAATAATTTATTATTATTATTATTATTATTATTATTATTATTATTATTTATTCTTCCTTCCAAAAACTCAGGGAGTACATTGAGTTGGCCTTGAGAGATCAGCTATCACCCACAAACAAGGTATTTTATGGTATGCCACGCAATTACAAAATAGACTCTCCTTTAGGCTCAATACAGAGCAACATCATCTTCAATGGCAGGGCACCTTAGCTAAGGACGCTCATAGAAGTTTTGGACAGAGACAGAATGAAAAGACAGGTGAAATTAATTTTTGGCACATCACACGTATTGTGCTTGTTTAATGCTATGTCATGAGTATAACATTACCTTTCCAACTTTTTAAACTACATTTTACTCAACATGAAAGCTGTTATGAAATAACATGGAAATACTGTTATTTCTGATCAGTATGGCAGCTTCAATGCTTTTGCATGGCAACAGACTAAAGCATACAATTAGGTACATAAGTATTTGAACAATGGCACAATTTCCGTCATTTTACCTCTGTACACCACCACAGTGGATTTGAAACAAAGCCATCAAGATTTGATTGAAGTGTAGACCTCAGCTTTAATTCAAGGGGTTTAACAAAAATTTTGCATTAACCATAGGAATTACAACAATTTTTTTTACATAGTCAGAGGCTCACATGTATTATAAATTATAAATATAATCATTATTTTTTAATTGAATGAAAATCCTTTGCAGTCAATGACTATCTGGAACCCACGGACATCATCAAATGCTTAGTTTCCTCCCTTGAGATGTTTTACCAGGCTTTTACTGCAGCTTCCTTCAGTTGCTGCTTGTTTTTGGGTCTTTCTGCCCTCAGTTTTGTCATCAGTAAGTGAAAAGCATTCTCAATTGGTTTGATTTCAGGTGACTGACTTGGTCATTGAAGATTATTCCATTTCTTTGCCTTGAGAATTTCTTGGATTGCTTTCAAAGTATGTTTTAGGTCATTATCCATCTGTACTGTGAAGCACCATCCTATACATGCCATAACACTGCCTCCACCATGTTCGACAGATGATGTGGTATGCTTTGGATCATGAGCTGTTCCTTTCCTTCTCTATACTCTTTTCCTCCCATCATCCTGGTACAAGTTAATCTTGGTTTCATCTTGCCAAAGAATCTTGTTCCATAACTGGGCTGGCTTTTTTAGATGTTTTCTGGCAAAGTCTAATCTGCCCCTCCTGTTCTTCAGTGTTACCAGTGGTTTGCACCTTGTGGTGTATTTACATTCATGAAGGTGGTCTCTTGATTGTAGACCTTGACAATCATATGCCTAAATCCTTGACAGTGTTCTTGACCTGGCTAGATCACCAAGGAAAGAATTCTTCAATCATCCTCTTCAGTTGTCTTCTGTGGTCTTCCAGGCCTTTTGATGTTGCTGAGCTCACCAGTGCATACCTTCATTTTAAGAATCTTTTTAAATGTACCAAATTGTTGATTTGGTCTCTCCTATCTGTCTGTAGGTTTATTTTGTTTTTTCAGCCTAATGATGGCCTCTGTCATTTGCATTGACACCTCTTGACACCATATATTGAGTTCCCCAAAACAGCTACCGAATGCAAATGCAACACTTGGAATCAACCCCAGACCTATGATGTGCTTAATTTGTCATGAAATCACGAGGGAACAGGCCACACCTGGCAATGAAACTGATCAGCTGTCAGTTGTCCAATTACTTTTGAGCCTCTGAAAATGAGGGACTATGCATAAAAATGGTTGTAATTCCGAAATGGTTATTGCAATAATTTTCTTAAACTCATTGTGTGGGTGTACAGAGGCAAAAATGACAAAAATTGTGTCACTGTCCAAATACTTACATACCTAACTGTAGACTGCTTTAAGTTCCACAGGATCCTCTGAAAGATATTACAAACAGTGTCCAGAAGCTCATGGATGACATGCATTTCTCTCAAGCTCCTGAGGCCATTGCCTATGTTCGGCTTCTGGGAAATGAGATAGGATACTTGAAGACCAGCAAAATGAGAAAGATGGCTGAGACTCTGTCCATGTACTACCATGTTTTCATCGGGATGCTATCTATGAAGGTTAGATCTACCGTCTCCTGACATAAACTTTGCTAGAGAAAAACATGGAGACTTAAAACATAAAAGACTTTGTTATATTGGCTACGTGACAAAAAGAAGACTGGCCGTGTTGACCGCATACCAGTCTTCCTCAGGGTGGCGGTTGTATTGAATAAACTCTTCTACTTTTGTTTGAGATTTTAAAAAACAAATCTAATCCAGATTATCCATAACTCTGATAGTCTTCCTCTAACTCATTTGATTGCTTTGGATAAAATGCTCAGAAGAAGCTACAGTTCATACTGTATGTAGCAGATACATTATTACTTAAAGGTTATATAATTCTTTGGTCGGGTTAACTTCTTGGCCTGATTTTATAACCATTTAAAAAAACAAAATTTGATAGCGAACTTCCATGTTGTCACTATCCTTGGTTTGAAGAGATTTGGAACTCAACTGAAAGTGATATATTCAACCAACATGATTGTTTTCTTTCCAACAGATCCTTTTTCCATTGATTTCTAGCACTGCCCACTAGATCTTCCTAGAGAATGCCCTCTCTCTACCCACTGCCTCTGGCTTTCCTCTGAAGTTGTCACTGGCTGGTGTGTTTGCACCTGGTGTCAAAGGAGGCCCGACTTACTCAGTTCCTAAGAAAATGGTAAGTTAGCTTCTCTTCAACATAGTTTACATGTAAAAAACTTTTTTTGTGTATGGCCCCTTTGAATTGCTGTTTACAGCTATTCTGTTGTATCCTCCTTGAAGACTGACTTGTCCTTCATGCCATCAGTTGGGCCAGAATTCATTACCAAATGGATGTGCACATTCCAGACTATGTGGAGGCTGGGCTTCAGATACACACTAATATGTACCCCGAAAGTTCCATCGGTGCTAAAGTCACCGTGAACAGGAACCAGATGAGACTGGGCCTGAGCACTGACTGGTGTGAGGACCCTATTGGAATTGCTATGTTTATTATTATTATTATTATTATTATTATTATTATTATTATTATTATTTGGACAAATTAATAATATTTTTTAGGGGACAAAGGTGCTCGAAAACTCACGCAAATTTGCACATTTGTCAGATGTGGTAAAAAATTTACAATTTTTATGGGTCTTGCATATGGGTATGACAAAATGGCTCAAATAGCACCCCTTACAGATTTCAATGAAGTAACCTTCACGGTATGTTTCACCGACATTTACAAAAATTCTGCAGGCACATGAAAAAATCCCAAGACTTACAAAAGAGCGTCTTGGAGCTATACCCTAAACCCAACAGGAAGTCAGCCATTTTGAATTTGCTGTGCAATTTTGGCACAGTTTTTGCCATTTACAGGTGTTGTACTATAATGTACTCCTAGAGAATTTATCAGATCGACTTCAAATTTCAATCAAAAGACCTAAATTGCGAAGCATCTGAGTTTTCGTTGAACAAGTTTTCTGTGGCCCAATGCAAATTGTTTTGCCATGAAACAGGAAGTTTTTGTAACATTGTCCAGTCTGCCACAAACTTCACCTGTATTATAAGACTCCTGGCCTGAATACATCTACACGCATCTCTCTTTTTGAAATACAGCAACACGCTGCTGTTAGTGTCCTTTGGTCAAACAAAAATAGTGCCATCCCTGATGGAGGACCGGACTAACTCAACTGACTGCCAGCCCCTGTTCAGTGGTCTGAAATTCTGCACAATACTGCGTTACTCCAATGCTACTTCCATGGACCAGGCCCCATATTACCCCCTGACTGGAGAAACCAGGTAGGAGGAAGCTACATTAACAAATCTGACTTGAAACACATTGGTGGAGTCTTTCTGATTTGAGTTTTTTCATTTAAGTATTTTCTATTTGGGTAGGTACTATGTAAATAATAACTGTAATTGGTTGATATTTTAAAGGCCCTAATGGAGTACTGATTTTAACTAACCTCATAGATAACGAATTTAACCAGAGAGCCCCATTTAATGAAACCTTTGCTTTTCACTCAGGTTTGCGGTGGAAATCTAGCCCACTGGGGAATTTCAGAGTACACTGCCACCATCACTGATGAAACGCTCAGGGAGGGTGAAAAGGGTAATCATAAAGTAGAGTCTCTGAAGCTAACCCTGAAGGCAGAAGGTACTCTTATAAGATAATATTTGTGTGTGTGTGTGTGTGTGTGTGTGTGTGTGTGTGTGTGTGTTTCTTTGCACGTAAGTGTGTATTGGCTAGCCAATAACCAGAGTCTTTACTTAACTTTAACCATACCATAGCTGCCACATGCAGATATTATAAAAAGCACATTTTAAAAACATTGCCATTGGATATAAAAAAATTTGTAATTGAACATAATCCTGGATTTTTGGATGATTTTCCCAGGTTGGTACAGGCATGTACTTGAACTATAACTGTCAAGAATTAATGAATGAGATAAGGCCAATATTTATCTTTGCATTATTTTATATGTAATAAGTGCGTAATAAGTGCATATTAAGTGTGTATTAAGTGTTCCAATATCAATGTCATAGGTGACATTGATATGGGCACCTATCTTAATAGTTAAACCACCAGTTACCACTGTTCCTGGATATAAACACTGACTAATGAGTTTAATATCTGCTATTACTAGGTGAGGATTCAACAGAAGCCACTACCTCTCTGAAATACAACCGGAATAAGAATGTTTTCACCACTGATGTTGCCATTCCTGACTATGATTTGGAATCAGGCATCAAGCTGGCTGTAAATGAAAGTGATGCTAAAGGAAAGAAGATGCAAGGTTTCACCATTGATGTCACCAACAGGAAAATTCCAGCAAGTGAAGACTCTTGTTGGATGCACAAAGTACATAGTTCTATAAACAAACCTTCAATCTTTTCTAATGATAAATAATGCTGAAGGTTCAGCTGTGCTGCGTGATTTCTTGACACTATTCCTTTTTAGCAGGGAATGAGTGGATGAGAAACATCCTGGGAAAGGCAAATAATTAACAAATTGAGTTGCAGTCTTATCAATCTTCATGTCCTTTTTTAAAATGTAGACTTGACAAATAGAAGGAGGCCATGCTTCAACTCCAGATGGTCATTCCCTCTCTGAAAACTGATGCATCTGTCACTGGTACCCTGAAGAAGGATGGGGATGTGCTCATGGACAGTCCCACAATGCAACCTGACTGCCGAGAGTTCAGTCAGATATTCGGGTGTGTAATGCTAGAAGTGGAAAATGTAGCCTTGACCCTCAAGCAGAGATGAGGACTGGTGTGGTAAGCTTCCTTCTGTCTAACTGCACACTGTCAGATTTTTATGAGTTTCAAATTTATACTCTACAGCTCCAACCAACCCTGATTCAAGTGACATCTTGAGAACATTTATTAGGTCTCATGTAGCTCCCTTTGGAGCCACAAAAGGCCTTATACAACTTTTTTCACATGTGCTGTATTACACCCCAAGACCTGTAAACACACTTTGATGTGGTGGAGTTCCCCTCACACTGAGTGTAACTCTTGGAAAATGTTCTTATTCTTTATCATATTGTTTAGAGAATATCGTTAGTCTACAAAAATCAGCATGATTCTCTCTCACGATGTGTATTTTGATCCCAGATCAAGATCCATGTGCAGATTAAAACCTTCTAAACATTCTCTGTTGATAAATTAAATATTTCGACTGTGAGGCCTCGGCAGAGGTGCACACTCTCTGAGTGCTTTCAGGCTTTATAGCTTTTGTTTAATGTGAGATTTAATTTAATATCATGTCACCCTGAAGGCAGGTGGCTGGATAAATTAGCCGCACGCATCCCCTATCTTGCAAACCTGCGAAATAAGAGGAGTAAAAGAGGTATCTCAGATCTCACCTTGCCAGCTCTGCCTGAAAAAATGTTTCTGCAGTCGTAAGTATTTAATATAGAGTTTAAGAACATTATTTGCCTTCAGAAATGTATGTATGTACTGTAACTCAACATTTCATGCAGTTTGTTAACATATTTTCAGATTTAAAGTTCAAAGTTGGAATGATATTGATTATGCTTTTTTTTAAACCCTAATAGTGACAGCTTGTTCCGATACCAGTTCAACAAAGATAAGATGGCCATCTCGCTTCCTCTTCCACTTGGAGGCAAAAACTCAGGGGAACTGAACATCCCGACCACTTTGTTTATTCCCTTCATAGATTTACCAGAGATAGGCCTATATGTTCCTGCCAAAAACTATTTAATTCCATTTATCACTATACCATCTTCTTTGGATTTCACTGTACCCCTTCTCGGTCTGGCTGAACCATCCAGTAAGATCAACAGCAACTTGTACTGTTGGGAAGGCTCCATCACTGCGGGCAACTACACTGTCGATGTCCCCAGCACATTATACAGTACAATTGTATTGTTGAACTTGAAGGTAAACATCTTCTTAAAATGCCAGTTCTTAAAAGTTAACAAATAATGCTGTGGGCTTTGGTTATATTCACTTAGATAAAGTGGCGTGATGGTTAAGATTTTGAAGTCTTTGTACATATTTAGTTACTGATCGTTGGTCAAAAAGTAGTTTTTTTGTGAAAAAGAGTTCTAGCAAGAGCTTTTAATAACGTGCAGCAACTTTCGACATAAAGCATGTGTTTAGAGATAATTCTACATCTTTGCCTGTAATTTTACAGATACTGATAAGGGTATCATTTCTTTTTGTCTATGTCAAGGAACTGGGATGATGTCAGGAAGAGCTGACGACAATCTCAAGTATCTTCTGAATAGTTCCTTCAGCCATAGCCTCATTGACACAAGCTTCAGTGTCTAAGAAACATTAAAAGTAACAAACAAATTGAATGCAAAAGCCAACTATAAGATTGAAGCCACTAGTCTGGTAGGCCTGCAAGCTTCTATCTGTTATTCTGTTCAGTCAACATCCACTCTAGACTCAGATGAAGTCTCAAGAGATGGCACCATGGACGGGTTGCTTAAAATAGATTCATTCTACACCAATACCTCCTACACCCATAGCTACAATCTGCATAAACTAGAACCAATGACCAGAAGGACATCTTCAAGAATGTAGCAGAGCTCAAGTATAAAGATGTACAATTGACCCTAAAAAACAATCCTATTGCCACAGTCATGGGTAAATCACTCAATAACAAAGTTGAACTTGGTGTGTCCAGCCATATGGCCATCCTCCAAATTGTGTCACAGGCAGATAATGACACAAATAGGGCATACTCACTTATAACAGGATCCCTGGATTCAAATGGGCTTAAGATAAACTCTGAGGGTTCCCTAACTTTTGACGCAGGTCGTGGATTGCACAAATGTTCTGTTATGTTTGGAAGAAATGGTCTGACCACAATTGGAACTAACAGCATTTAGTGCAGCCATGTGACAATGGAGAATATCTTCAATGCGAAGCACAAATTAATTCGGAGCCTCTACATTTTGACAGGACCATTCGCACCATGGCACTGCCTTTCAGCTTCACTATTGATGCTCTTCGCAATAGTGGTGGAAAGTTGAATCTATATGGGAAGCACACCAGAAAGCTAAAAATACAATCTTGATAATAAACTTAAAGAATTAATGGATCAGATAGTGATTCTAATCAAGGAATTCAAAATTGAAGAGACTGTGTGGTCAGTGATAGGTGGTCTGAAATCTATCAACTTTGTTTATTATAGAATTAGGCAATTTCTGCACAGTGTGACAAGCCAGCTCCGAGCAACTGACTTTAAGATAAGCATTGATTATCTTAATGACCGAATTTCTTCAATGCTGAAGTTAATGATGGAATTTGACTACAGTGCATTTGTTGATGAGACCAACAAGAAAATTGCTGAACTAACAAAGTATACCAATGAGCAGATTAAAATATATGAGAGAGTGCAAAAAATTGAGGCTGTTGGAGAATTGTTTAGAGAGATCCAACGCTCCATCTTCACATATTTGGATAAACTCAAAAACACAAAGGTGGCGGATGCTCTAAAGAGACTGAAAAATGTTATCGACACTACATTTTACAATGACATTATGATGAAAGTTCGGGATATGCTTGAGGACATGAGACAAAGAATCCTTGACATGGATATCAGAGATGAAATATACATTCACCTCCAAAGAGCAAGTGAATCCTACAGCAATATGGTTGTTTACATTTCTGCACAATTTAACCGACTGATATAAAAGATTAGAAAAGTGGTGAAGGACAACAAGATCATCACCCAGATGAAGCAAGCTGTAGATGGAGTACTGGGTGCACTGAAAAGACCAGAGATTGAAATCGACATTTTTATTGTACTTCTTACTGACCTTTTCATTCCAGGATTCACAGTCAACCTCAACAAACTGCAGCAGATAAGCGTTCCAGCTCAAATTTCAGTCCCTGAGTTCACCATTCTCAATTCCTACACAATTCCTGCCTTCACAATAAACTTTGATGAGATCAAAGCAAAGATTGTTGCAATCATAGATTAAATCAGAAAATTTAAGATCAAAACGCCTGACCCTGAGGAAATCTTTGGTGACATTTAAAGTTACCTACCTATCTGAACTACCAGATCTCACATTCCCAGAAATAACTCTTTCAGAAATAAAATTTCCAGCCATCAACATCCCAAAATTAAATTTGAAGGACTTTGAAATCACAATGCTTCCTTTTCCAGAGAACAAATTGCCTAATGTTCCCAGTGAATTGTGTATAACAATTTTCGGTAAACTCCATGGAGAATTTAGAGTGAACTCCCCACAGTACACTCTTGTAACCACAGGGAAGATTGAGAACTCAACATCCACACCTAAAAACCCACAACTTACAGCCACTATTATGTCTCATGTCAAATCACCCATTGAGCCCCTTAAATACACCTTTGAAGCCACAGCTCAGTTGGAAGCTCCCAGAATGGAGAAGTTGCTATTCACAGAAACAGTGAAAGCTACATATATGGCCTTCTCCATTGATCATGAAGGATCCTTAACACTCAGGGGCTCTTCTGCTGAGGCTTCTGCCAAGATTATTACCAAGACAATAACCTTAATCTACACAGTGGACTTGGTCAACAATATGGCACTTACATTGAAGAATTGAATCTCTGCAACCAAAGACATAAACTACAACTACAACTTAGACATCCCAGCAATTGAAACTTCAAGTCATGCATCAATAAAACAGAACATAGCAGCCACAACGGAATCTGGCAGAATTACTGTGACCGGTGAAACTACTGGTAATGGAAAGGGGTCCATTAAAGACTACTCTGATGAAGGTACACACACAAGCAGTGTAGTCTTCAACATCAATTTTAGGTCTGCCAAGTTAACTTTTGTTGGAGAAACAGACTGTAAGGCATTGAAATCAAAGCAAACACCGACTGCTGAATCAGTGATCTTAAGACATATCACTGTTGAAGCAAGATATGAAACTGAAGTTTCATTTGTCAAGAAGAGTGTTATGGTCATAAATGGGGAGACACATACTGGGGGCTTGAAAGTTGCACAAACAGTCTCTCATACTGCTGAGTTCACTGGAAGTCAGATCGGATCCATGTCCAACTCATTGGAATTAATGGCACATCCATTTGAGATTGTGCTCGATGTTAAGAATAAAGTAGACTCAAAGATTTTCCTCCCCCTGAAACTCACTGGTAAGGTGGATCTCCTGCATGATTATGGACTCATACTAAACTCTGAGAAGCAACGTGCTTGTTGGTTTGCTTTGGCAAGATTCAACGAGTACAAGTACAATCACAACTTCACCGCAGAAAACAATGAAATAGACATCTTCTTTCACTCATCAGCTAATGGGGAGGCTAATTTGGACTTTCTGACTGTTTTTCTCTCTATCCCAGAAATAACTGTACCTTATCTTGAAATTAAAACCCCTGAGGTAAAACACCTTTCTCTGTGGGAAAAGGCTGGATTAAATACCTTGCTTGCCACTCCTCAACAGTCATTTGATATGAACTTGAAGCTTCATTACTACAAGAATCGTGATATGCACAGCAGTGAATTACATCTTGAACCAATTTACAGTGCAGTCAGTGACAATGCTAACATCATCCAGGCTCAATTTGAACAATGTAGAGACAAAGTCATTACACTTCTAAAATGTTTCAACAACCAAGCAAAGTCACAGTATATTAAACACAAAATTGACACTTCAACCCTTCCTCCTAGAATCTTCACTCTCCCTGGATACAAAATACCAATACTGAATATTGATGTTTCTGCTTTCAGGGCTGAAATGCCGGCTTTTAGCTACTTTGTTCCTTCAAAGTTCAAGCACTGGGTTTCTTTTTGCCATCCTATACCCCTTGTGCTACCATCTTTGGACTTACCTTTCATCCATGTTCCGGAAACTTTAAAAGCAATAATGCTGCCCAGTTTCACACTACTAGCCATTCAAAACAACATTGTGATTCCAGCCATGGGTAACATAACTTGTACCCTCTCCTTGAAATCTACTGTTAAGTGCTAATGCTGGCATTTACAACCAGTCTGACATTGTTGCTTGGTTTGGCGCTTGCTCAACATCTGTGTTTGACATTTTAAATGGAAAAGTTGATGGCACCAGTAGTTTGACAAGGAAGACAGGAATAAAACTGGCCACCACTGTGTCCATGAAGCATAACAATATGGAACCAAACCATGAATGTACTGTTAGTCTTACCAAAAGGAGCATGGAAGCTTCTGTTGCTAAAACTGAAAAAATCAATCTACCCTTCCTCAATCTAGAATTGAATCAGTCTGTAGGCAAAGGAAACTTTCATATAAACTGGGCATTGGAGGCACTTTCTTCCTATCTGTCACTAGAGATATCTAGTCTGAGATAATGATGATGGAAGGTTGTAAATTTGCTGGAGATCTAGAGAATGAAGCCAGTTTCTACTTTAATGCAAATCGTCTTTGTTCAACTGTCAGGACTGTCTTAAACCCAAACATTAACAAACAGGACAAGCAAAATGAAGCTCAAACAATAAAATCCTCCAGGTTGACTTGAATAAGAACTTGGCTCTCTATGTTTCCTTGTGGCATATGCTTACAACAGTTGATTACACGAGCAATAACAATGTCGATTCAGCATCTTTCAAAACAAATGGAAGACACATTGCTAAAGGAGAACTAGATTTTGTTCCTTTAACAGCCTTCAAGACTACGTTGAACATTGATGCAAGTCAGCCAAGTAGTTTCGGTCATGCTGCACTCATTCAGAGCATCAATCTTGCCATCAGCTCAGAGAAGCAGTCCCTCATCTGGAGTGGTAAGGAACAGCTGGCATTTCTCATCCATGTTTATGATTTATTCATGTCTAATGATGAATCTCAGGTATGCATGGATTTGATCGGATCAGTGGAGGGCCACCTAGCTTTCTAGCTTTCATCCCTCTGGGATGTGCTCAAGTTTAATCAGGTTATAAAAAAGGGAAAACATACAATTCCTTAACATGTCTTACAACATTGCATACACAAAGACCATGAATGGCCAGGAGTATGCAATGCCATCTAAACTATTTGAAAATGGAATCACTTTCAGCATCCCTGAGATTAGCATTACTGTGCCTTCTTGGGTAGAAGAAATTCCACACTCCATAAGGAACGTAGACCTGCGATATAAAAACTCTGATATCCCTGATCATCTCACTCTTCTCCCTGTGATCTCAATTCCAGCCTTTTTTTTCTGCCATTTACCAGCTTGCATGTGGAACCCTTTACAATTGATCCAAAGAATCTTAACATCCCTAATGTGATCACCACCACGGCCTTTCAAATCATGCTGCCTGGTTTGCCAATAATGTCAGTGCCAGGTTGTGATATTAATAAAGAGTATCTACAGGGGAAAATGACATTCCTTTCTTTCAAGATGCCACAGTATAGAATTGCAGTCTCATCTTTCACACTGCCAAAATATTTTACCATTGGAGAGCATACCATCAGTCTAAATGAAATTACAAACCAGATTTCAAACTTTGATCTTCCAACCATCGTCATTCCAGAGTAAATAATAGAAATCCCTGAAATTGCCCTACATCTGCCTTCTAGTGTGTTTAAAGGTTTCCACTTTAAAGGTTTCCTCCCCTATTTATAGTTTGTCAGCAACTGCCAACCTGGAGAAAAAGGACTCTAGGCTTGTAATTTCGCTGAATTCCATTTGCACTTCTACCATGATCTTCTTGGAGTATGGCCTCTCTGGTAAGACTGGCAAACACTCTACTCTATTTGATGAGAAAATTTTGTGTGAATAACTGAATCTGAGACATTGTAATATATATAATAATTTATTTTGCTTATTTTCTCTCAGCTAGTGCAATGCTTGGATTTGATAATGGAGTAATCAATGTAAAGGGGAAGTAAAACTTGATTCACAGTGATGTAAATGTCGACCGGCAACATGTTTTGGGACAAAACCTGAGGTAACTGTATATGCACAAAACAGTCTACATTATATTTTGTGCTTCTTAAATTTCTAATTATATTGGAAATCTAGATTTGTTTGCTTCATTTAGTCTCTGTGGAAGCAAATTTCCAACAGTAAAAAAGAAAAAAGGAAAAGCATATGATAAATATTATTCAATAATAACTTTTCATCTTTTTGTTTTCTTTTACTGGTTTCATACATCTCAATTTCCAAACAGACATATTCTTTATATTTGTTACCTGTATTAACAAATATATTATTATATACATTATGTTACATATATGTTACTTCATGGTTCTTGAGCAGATTGGATAGCTATTTAATCTCAAAAACGTTAAGTGTAAATGCATCCAAAAAGCATTTGAGAAGGATTGAAATCAGAAGTTTTCAATCTAGATGTTGAAAAGGTGTAAATGCATCTGTCTCTCTAAGACATGAGCTTTACTCCTCCCAAATACTTTATAACCACAGTACATCAGTAAGCAGTCTGTGGAAATGACCTCTAGCTAAACTGTTACAATTAACTTTTAATTAACTTAATCAATTAAACTATTAAAGTGCATTGTTATTGTTTTTCTAGCATTTTTGTCACTGTAATATAAATACGGCAGTTTTTTTTTTCTCAGGATGAAACACAGAACCCTTCTGGCTGATTCGTGTTTTTTTTTTCTTTTTTTTCCAAAGCCTGGTTTTCTGCATTTTTCACCAGTTCTCAAAAGAGTTGTCACTTATGGGTTGACCAAATGCGTATTCGAAAATACCTCTACTACCTGTTTGTCTGTTTTACAGAGAGTCTTATCATACTCTCAATGTTAACATCATCAGCCGAACATTCGCTGATGTGAGCTTCCGCTTTGCTTCCCGCAAAGATGACATCACTGCATCTATGTCTTCTGCATCAACTGAGTTCCTTGGATTGCAGTTTCAGCGAAGGTCTCCATCACAGCTGTATGGAAAACTGTTCAGTCATTACCTGGTAATTCTTTAAGATCTTTAATTTTCATATTGTTGTCAACAGCAAACTATTTTAAAATCTACAGATGGTTTGCTGTTATATGTAGTGCAACTTGACACAGTTTTAACTATTATTCTCATCGATTTCTTCCTCAACTTCAGTCTACTCCTGAGAGGGATACTGATGTTTTCATTGCCAAAGCCATAATGAGAAACTCTCAGAAGTTAATCTTACAGATGTCATGGAATTGGGACCTCCTCCATGAAATGATTGAGGAGACCAAGGACAGGCTTCCTGCTATGACCAATGCTGTGCTCAAGTTCATATCACACCACGCACTTTGGCTTTGACCTCAACCGTGGCAACATGAAGCTGAAAAACACAGTTTCCAATGTCATGGAGAGAGCCTATCATGAGGTTCCTATTTCTTTTAACACACTGCAGAGTTCAGTCAAAGATGTTGGGGATCAAGGAAAGGACATGTACAGGAAGGCCTCTGACAGCCTGATGTCCACAAATGTGCAGGTTGTTATAGACAGGTTTGCTTGTCAGGTTAGACAAGCCTTGAAATGCAGTGAAGACCAGATTTATGTCTTGCTAGATGCAGTCACTCAGTTTTTGAGTGACACAAAGTTCACAGTGCCTGGATCTGAAGAGAAGCTCTCAAGCCTGGAGATGTTCCAGCAAGCTCATCGGTCTGTATCAAAAGCCACTGACGGGGCAATTCAAAGGTTTGCCAGCCTCATGGAGAAGATTTCTAGTTTAATCAGGGGAATGGATTTCACAATACTGGGAACTGGTGTTGTTGTTAATGGAAATGAGATCATGGATAAACTGAAGTTTTCTACAAGCTCTTCTATGATCAGCTAAGACAGTCACTGCATAGGAGGTTCAGTTTGCTTCACAAGACAGTTAATAACCTCTTCGAGGTGACTGCTGAAAAAGGCGAGAATTTAATCACCTACTTACAAGATGAAAATGTCGAAATTAATTCTCAAATTGAGTTCATCTATGCACAGGTTTCTGCAGTCTTCAAAACAGCATATTGAGGAAGCAAAGAGACATATGGCTGAGTATAAAGACCATACAAAATTGAAGATTAAAGAGGCTTATAATGCTTTAATTATGGAGTGTGTAAATAAAAATACCAAGGAGTTTATCAGTATATTGCAGTGACATTTGTATGGAGGACTTAATGAAAGCGTAGACCTAATGAAAAGGGCATCTAAGATCACAGCAACACACATTAGGAGTGAGCAATAAAAAGACTGATCTCGAAATTCCCTTACCCTTCCTTTGGAAGTTTTTCAGTGAATGGCCAATGCAGTCTAGACAATGAATCATTTATCTCTTAATAACATGGTTTTAATCTGGCTGACCAGATTTGTAAGCCTCTCTGAAAAAATGACTTTTTGTTTGATGCCAATAAAAATTTGTTTAAGAGTGTTCTAACTCACATGAAACATGTAATAGTTATTCTTATGTGATATTTCTTTAAATTTTACGATTTATACAATTATGACCTACCAACGTTTAACTTTGTAACTGAAAAGTTACTGTTTGATTTTTGTGTTCAATTAAACAATAACGAATATGGATTTTTGTTTGTCATACTGTCTCAACATGTCCGTTGATATGAAAAAATTGTTGCAAAGGGAGAAATTTGTCTTAAAGCAAGTAGTGAGACATTGATTGATACATATTTTCAAATAATGTGATACTGTAATTTCCCCATCTCTCATTCTTTTGCACTTGCTTTTCTTTAGTGTTTCCTGATACTCTAGTAAATTTTCAATGTATATTTTGAAGTTCAAGTCACTGATTGTGCGCAATATATATTATAGAATAGTTTTATCTTTTGCTTTGAAAGCTGTTCTGCACAAGTCTGGATTATGAACCCAGCAAAGTGGGCAACTGCACCTGTGGCCCTGTGGCACCCTTTAAAGCTGCAGGTCCACTGCATTTATGACAGCCATAGTTACTCGTGACTTTTCGGAGAAAGATTGTACATGAAAAAAAATACACTATTGGTCAAAAGTTTTAAAACACCCCCCATTTTTCCACGTTTTAGTGAAATTTAAGCAGTTCAAGGCCAGTGAATAACCTTAAATGGTACAAAAGTAAGCAGTGAATGGGAAAAAAAAACAGTTCACCAAAAACTGAAAATCATGTCAATTTCATAGAAAATAGACCCTTTTCATCGATTAAGGAATTTGTTAATTTACAGCTTTCCTGTGGTGATGGAAGTAAATTAAGCTTTAAAAGTTAATGCAAACAATTCCGACAGGTATATATTTGATTTCCACTGTAGAAAGAACGCTACGAGTGTGTTCAGCTGCTGATGAGTAAAACATTTTGAGTAAATTTAGGATTTAAGATTCCATGATTACTTTCAAATTCCCTTTAAATCTTTATTATTTATTTGGTCTATGCTATAATTTTAGAAATACTAACACTGCACAGAATATAAATTTCAGTAACAACTGGAAAAATGGTGGTGTTCTAAAACTTTTAACCTGTAGTTTATCATCTTATAAAATACAATACATTGCTAAAGACTTGGCTTGTGTCTCCTTACAGAAGGGTTAGTTGGGGATCTTTAACCAATAAAGTTTGATAAACTTAACCTCTCTCTGAACTCCTATGATGACACTGTGATATTGTACACTCCTCCTAGGACATGCAGGAAGTCATCCTCTCCTTAACTGTTTTTCATCAAAGAAGACAGTATTGCAGTTCAGCAATATTGTTAGTATGTAGACAGTATGATTGTTTTAGGAAAAAGGTATTATTACACTTTAAATATTCTGCCTACATATCATCATGAATCGCTAAGAAAGTAAACCATGTTTTTTTATGAACTTAATTACAGAATTATGTTCTTTGTCCTTGTCAAGTGTGGATAGGCATCCCTGAGATGTGGCCATGACTAAACCCAGATAAAACAATAGAAATATTGTAAAATATGTCTACACCTCACTTTTTAAGAGCAAGTGTTTTAGCTCTATTTTTATACACTCATGACAGACTCAGGCTCTGTCTACTGTCACCCACTGACATTGCTTGTACAAAGTGACATTAAAGGATCTTATTTTCAACAAATCTCATGTCAAGGTGCATCCTACTAACAAGTTTGATGTGTTTATCCAAGGCCTGATTAATCTTATTACTATCTGCCACAGAGCTCCATTGTTGTCTAAAATCTATTAAAAATGCATAACCGAGCCACACTGTTGCACTGGGTGACATGTCACCAGTTTCCTGAAGAAATTACTGAGCCTTTTTAAAAAAAATGACACTGCTTCATATACAGTATGTGTACCCTTTTTAGAGGATTGTGTGGATGTTACATGGGAAATCGAACAACAAGAGGGTCTCAAACTTGTCCTTATATTTTTTTAAACCACTTCTTCTCAACAGTGTTGTTGAACCCTGCTGCTCTTCCAGCTGATAGCGCCTCTGTTTTGCGTATGCTCAGGTTGGGGTTTCGTCTTAGAAAACCCCAAAACCATTTATAGCCAGCCTTTTTCGTAATTTTACTGAAGCTTTTAATCCCCTTTTTCTCAGCAAACTGGTGGGCCAGTGTTCGAATGTTGTCCATCTCAGGGGGAATCTGTGTTTTCCTATGGTTGCAAACATCTCCCCCAGTTCTGCTTCATCCTCCACACGAATCAATGGCTTTCTTCCAATCATTTGATAGTAGTGACCATCACCTTTTGCCCTGTGCTAGAATGTTCCAGGCCCTGGTCAACAGCTTCAGTTTAGGGAACCCACCATCCTCAGCCATCTGTCTATACCCTTCTGCGGCTCCCCTCATCCTGTCCTGCCTCCACTGATTCAGTTTCCTCCCCTGATTCTTTGCCTGCCTCTCTCTCTCCGCGCCTGCCGTTCTCTCCCTGTCTTTTTTCTCTCCTTTGCCATTGTGATCTGAAATACATTCCACTGAATTAATCAACTACATGCATATAATTAAGTGGAAAGATTTTATTAAATTAATGTGAATATTTGAATATCTCTTTTGAAATTCATTGCTATCTTATAAACTCCCACATTTATCCCTAATATTTTCCCTGATGTTAACAAATCAAGGATACTCTTTTCATGCACACACACATACAACCACAAATAACAAATAAACCCTCATAGCATTTTAAGACACATGCAGCCAAAGCTAGTTATTGAATATAATTTGCCCTCCACCCTAAATATCTAAAATAATGCATTAGAAGACTAAAACCCTGTAAATAACCATTCTTATTGCACAATCCATGCCCCTCCACACATTTATGCCTGACTGTGGTACTTTTAGAACTGTCCCACATTAGGCAAATCATACTGTCCCACTTTGTGAACCATTTCATGAAGAGGGACAATGGAAAATTTTAATTGAAATAACAAACATAGAGTATATTTACACCATATTATAATATTTTTGATGAACAAACATATCATAAACACATCCTGATTAAAAAAAACTAGCATGATTTTTTTATTAATAAGGAATTTATACCCTTAAGTTTGTCTAAACACTACATCACTGACCTTTGGGTGGTCTTCACAAGGGGTGCTTCTTGTTTGAAGATTGCCTCACTCTAATCGATGACAACACATTTGAGAAGTCATGGAATTTTGATCACATAACATCCCAGCTTGTGTTAACCCATAGTTTTATTAACTTTCATTTGTTTGAAGAAGACCCAGACACACTAGAGCTTAGGTGTCCCACAATTCGGCAATTTACGATACTGAGTGCAGGTCCCTGCTCATATGTCCGCATTACTATATTATTCTTACTGTACATAACCTTTCCTTCACTCAGATTTGATCTATCTACACTCCAGAATTACAGGGGGCAGTAATGTAGGTGAATGCTGAATGATAACCACCCTTCAAAGAAGAAAAGTATTGTGGGACGACCGACCGCACAACTGACCAATCAGAATCCAGCAGTGTGCAAAGCAGGAAGTCCTAAAACCGAACATACAGGAGACACCAATTAATGAGGAGGATATCATTTGAACGTTTTAAACCGTTATTCAGAGGTAAATTATATTTTAGTATATATTGTACTTGCCAGATAGCGACAGAAAACCAGCCACTAAGATACAAGCTAACGTCAAACAGTATCTTGTAATTTTAACTTGTTTAAATTCTAGTCAATGCTAGTGTTACTTTCGCACCAAACTAAAATCTCTCAAATAAATACGGCTTCATATTGGTGGAGGAGGACACCCTAAAACGTTAAATACCGCCAGTATATTATGATGAGCAACCATTCTTGTATTCGGTGCCAAAAATAATGGTATCCGTTAAATTGAAAAGCAAATATTATTTAGGTTATGAAATGCATCAACTGTGGAAACTGCAATCTGCATCAGCTACCATAGCCAGCTGTAATAGATTATTACATTGTGATAATACGATATTACAGTAGCACCTCTTCATTAGATCTGAATAAATGTATTTACTATATGATTGAATGGGTTAAAGCTTCTGAAAAGTGCATTAAAATATGACTTTTTAAGTTAAATGATCAAATGATCATAAAAGGCTTTTGTTTTTCTCTCCTTTTTCTTCAAAGCTGATGAGATGGAAAACATGGTGACAGACAGCAGGGATGAACCACAGACAGACTTTATCTACTGTTTTGGAGCCAACACAGAGGTCCTTAAATTTGGCTCTTGTCAGTTATATTCTCGACACAAAATTCTTTTTCTTATCATTCCAGGTGAGTTGGATTAATATTCTGTGTTAATGATCATATAATTTGCCTTGTGGTGACCACTTGTTGGCTAAATGTGTAAAGAAGTGATCATTCATCCATTATGCTGTGTATGGTTTGTCAGACGGGAAAATTTGGCTGTGGCTGAGATTTTTACTCATTGGATAGCAAGAACCAATCATAGTTTCGTAAAGCACTTCCTCCATCCACTATGTGGCTGAAACAGAAGTTTGTGTATACAGTCCTCAAAATGGGACTTACTGTCATTGATAGAATTAAATAATTGTTCATGAAGGTGCATTCTTCTGTTTTTATTTGGAAAACCAGGAATAATTTCATTCTGAGAGAATCAGTTCTCTCAGAATGAAATTATTCCATGAATGCCTTTAGTTCGTCTTCTTTGTCTAGTACTACACCACTGAGCACCTGTGGCGTCATAAAAGAGATCCAGAGAGTTTGTTACTAAACATACAGTTGTTCTCAGTTTACGTTGATAGTAAACTTTTACTTTTCAGTACAATTATATTCAATTGATTTAACTTAACCATGTGTATTTAATGTTATGCTGAAACCGTTAACAAGTGTAGCAATTAAAACTAATTCATAATCTATTTATTGCTTTGAAGTAGGAATGTCCCCAGTTTTGTGTTTTGCAACTCTTTAACTGACCATCATGTAAAGTGAATCATTTGTCAGTCATCTGTTCCCATACTGTATCTTTATTCATCTTTGAATTAAACAGTTGTAGAAGTGTCAAGTAAATCAGTTGCGTCTGATGGAATTTCATTAATTACAGTGGTGAATTCCGGATCTCTGGGTTGTTAGCTACAAAATTTTAATAGAGAGTGAATACCATCAAACACCAGTACGATCATTATACCGTATATTCATAGGGTAACGGCAGGAGTACCATCATTTTAACTAAATATGCCTTTTTGAATGGTAGGGGTGTCTTGAGGAATTGTTCACATTACATCACTCACAGTGTAACAACATTGGCTCATAATAAGTAAATGTATGACAACAAATGAAGTGTGGAAACAGTAGAAACGTAGAAAACAATGTAAAATACAGTTATGTTTTCCTCTTCCATACAGGTAATCCTGGTATAGTGGGTTTCTACAGAACCTTCATGCAAACAGTTCATAGCATGTTTGGCTACCGTCACCCAGTATGGGCTGTGAGCCATGCTGGCCACTGTGTACCTCCAGACTCCATGGACATGGTAGAAGGTATTGATTATTCTCACGTTCTTTACACTTCAGAGTTTCTACACTGATCTAAGATAGAGGACTATAATATATAATGGGGAAAGGGTGGGTGTGGAAAGGTGGATGGAGTGGCTAAGGAGTATTTCATGGTAGTTGAATATGACAAACAATATCTGATTTAATGTACTTGAAAGAAAGTACACAGAAGTTGATTCTGTAACAAGATTCTGTATTTCAATTATATCCAAACATGTTATATAGAGGGAAATGTGCCACTCTGACATAGCTGAATTTGTTGACTCGGAAACAGACTATTAATGGCTCTAGGAAACTAAGCGTACTGCATTCGACACTGGTATGCACTAATGCTACTAGGGGTGGACAACAGGTCCAGACATAGACACCACAAGTTTTTGTTTTTTATTTCTTTTCTACAGATGCTTCCTTGGCAGCAGACGGCGATGTGTTTGGTCTGAACGCGCAGATTGAACACAAGCTAGCCTTCCTCAGGAAACATGTTCCAAGAGAAACCAGCCTGATCTTGGTTGGGCACTCCATCGGCTGCTACATTATTCTAGAGATGATTAAGAGAGATCCTGAACTCAAGGTTAATCATGATACCTCACAATTTATTAGAGCTGAAGCTCGTAATATTGATGATTTGTGACTACATTTTTTTTTCTTAATTACAATTTTGTTATATTACGCCAAATCACAATGTCGGTCTGACATCTCAAATGAGAGTGTGACACATAATAGAGAAGTTAGTGACATCTGTGGCTTCTTAAATAAATGTCTCAAAAGACAAGTCTGTCAGATGATGCTGTTAGAACCCCCCCATCTTGTCTCCATACTAAAAGGAAGCAGATTAAAGGACAAGAAAAACTGACCTTTTCTATTCAAGGGGTTTCCATAATTTACAAGTCCTTATCTCAGATTGACTCTTTTACCTTATGATTTGTCTGTCTAACATGATACAGATTCTGAAAGCTCTCATGCTGTTTCCTACCATTGAGCGCATGGCTCAGACCCCTCAGGGGAAGGTCATGACCCCTGTGCTGTGTCACATGCGTTATGTGGCCTACCTGCCTCTCTTCCTGCTTTCTCTGCTGCCTGACAGACTTAAAAGCAGCCTGATTGGACTGGTTTTTGGTGGCATTCACTCTCTGGATCTCACTGTAGTCCAACCTACTGTAGCTCTACTCAGTGGAGACTGTGCAGGTTGGTAAAGCTTTGTTGCTCACCTTGATTTATTTGATCTTAATATGTTTAATTTTTGTTGATAATGTGTTATGTACGTGTTGAAACAATAATGTTGATTTTAGAGCCATTTTACAGTTGTTTCTTTCTGGGTTTTATTATCTTGCTTTATCTGACACACCAAGGCAACATTCGGTCACCGTGGGCTGTAGGGCTGTCATTGGGGGTATATGGCTCTAGTCTAATTTCATCCACTTTCATTTCTCCTGACTTTTTTTCTCCAACTATTTTATTATTCTTCCACAAGCAAAACACCACAGACTAACAATGCCTTTTTAGTGTTACAGTGGCAGTTTTAAATTCTGATTTTGAGTTTATGTTATGATTGAGTTTTGATGTAACATTTTATTTTAAGAAGAATCCAAATGCCATTCACAAAAGTATTGGGACCCTTAACTTTGATATTTTGTAGCATACCCTTTTGAGGCCGTCACTGCAATCAAGCGCTTTTTGTAGATCTTAAGACTTTTCCTACTTCTGCCCATTCTTCTAGAGCAAACTGCTCCAATACTCTCAGGTTTGATGGGTGCCTTCTCCCAAGTGCGAGTTTCAGTTCTCGGACACTGGGCATTATGTTTAGCTCCAAAATGCCATGATAATCTTCTGATTTCATTGTGCCCTGAACAGATTCAAGGCCCCCTGTGCCAGACGCAACAAAGTTACCACATAACATAAATGAGCCTCCTCCATGTTTCACAGTGGGGATGATGCTCATCTCTTTGAAAGCTGGAATGTGAATGTAGAGCTGATGTTCCTTAGCAAACAGCTCAAATTTTGTTTGATCTGTCCAAAGGACATTCTCCCAGAAGTATTGTGGCTTGTGAACAGGAATTTTGCAAACTTAAGTCAGGCTTTTTTACGTTTCTCTTTCAAAAGCGGGGGCTTCCTGGGACATCTTTCATGGAGCCCACTTTGATTCAAAAAGTGACGTATGGTGCAACTGGACATTATTGTAACTTAATCTTGGAGGTCAGCTTTCATCTGTTTTGAAGTTTTCTTTGGCTCTTTTCCCACCATTTGAACCCTCTTGTTGAATCTTGGGTCAATTTTCTTCCTACTGCCATGTCCATGGAGGTTGGATATTGTCCCGTGACCTTACAATTCTTAATAATATTAGCAACTGAGGTCACAGGAACATCAAACTCCTTGGAGATGGTCTTGTAGCCTTTTCCCTAGACCATGCTTTGCAATTATTTCTTATCTCCTCAGACAACTCACTTTTCCTTCTCTTGTCCATGTTCAGTGTGGTGCACACAGTGATACCAAACAGAACAATGAGTACTTTTCTCCATTTAAATAGGCGGAATGACTGATTATAAGATTGAAAACACCTGTGATACAAAGGGAAGCCTGTAGTCTGATTGAAATGTCACTACAGTCCACTTGTTTATCACCACTTCTAATGGGTACCAATAATTTGGTCTGGGCCATTTTACAAGATCTTTGTAGAATAAGCAAGAATTCTTTCAACAGCTTCTTTGTTTTATTTTGTGGCAAACCAAATGCATGCAGGTATGCATGACAGAATACATCAGCCAGCTTTTTAATTGTTCAAAAACAATGAAAATGCTCTGTAAAGATAGCTGGAAAGGTTTGGAAAAGAAGGAATTAAGTTGAATTTTTATATCTTAGGGCTTGCTTTACACAGCAAATTGGATAACTGGATAAAAGAAACAAATTTTGATCAGAACATAAAAAAAAAACAATGGCCTGTGTCTATGCTCTTACTTTTTAATTGCCAGATCCCCACATCTGTGGTGCAATCTACAGGCCATATCTTTGAATATCTTTAGTACACATGAAATTAACATCTAAATTTAAGCAATGACAGAACAAATTCAATTGTCTCTCTCTTTATAGCCAATGCTATGTACATGGCTGGTCAGGAAATGAAGAAAGTTCTGGAACGAGACAACGTAACTATCAAGAAAAATCTTGAAAAGGTAAGAAAAGACATTCCTACATAATGCCATTGAGACAAGTCTCTATTTTAAATTCAGCATTTGATTGGATAAAGACAACATGAAACATTATAAAATATTGAGCGTAAATTATCCGTAAATGGTTCACTCATTAAATTATTTTTTCAGCTGTTAGTTTTATTCAATCTAAGTGAATTCCAGAGAATGGTGGTTAGGGCAGTTATATAGTAAACATTATATCTGTTTTATTTCCAGCTTATATTTTATTATGGAACTACAGACCACTGGTGCCCTGTACAGTATTATCTTGACATCAAGCAGGACTTCCCAGATGGAGATATCAGACTGTGTGGAAACGGGTTCCGGCATGCCTTCGTCCTCGATGCAGGAAGAGAAGTTGCCAGAATGGTGGTACAATGGATCCAGGGAGATTTGAGGACATGAGTTCTTTAATCTTTTCATGTAGTGATGACCATGATGACACTCAGTGTCCAGACCTGCCACCAATTTTCAGTGGCAAAGATGGATTTTAAAAAAAGCAGAGATCATGGAAATAAATTTAAAATAAATGTTTAGTGCGGGAAAGACATCAAATAGTAATTTTATATTTATATAATGATGTGATTCAGTTTGGGATTGGATGGAAAACTCCAATCTGACAGGACAGCTGATTTAAAGCGGTGGCACTCATGTAGAACTTTTTGCTATAAAAATGATACCAGACTCTGTGTAACAAATAAATGTATTCTATTAAATAACTAAATAGAGTGTTGTATTCAGCATCATCCTACAAAGATAAAGTAAGAAACAATCAAAGTCACTTCTGTAGCACTGTTGGTATGTGGCGAGTATGAATATTTAAATTCTTTTATGTTGCCATTTTGCACTTTTTTATTTTATGGTATTTGTATTTTATATTATTTCTGAATTCATGCATCTCATTGTAAGATGACTTACACAGCATATGAAATGTTGAAATTCATCATACATGCCCTTTATTTTTCACCTGTTGTATTTCATTGGCTGACATCTTTCATTGATACTGTTCTGTGAAACATCAGAGCTGCCTATGATTGTAATGAAATCTAACATAACATTTAGCAATGTGTCAATTGTAGGACTCAAAGCACATCTTGAAAAAATACAAACTAAATATACATAATACATACAGTATTGATAACTACAGAAATTGAAGCTTATGAACAAAGCAAGACTCAAACAAATAATTTTTTTAAAGAATTGATTAAACTAATTTCATTTCCAACTGGTTACTAGTGGACTAATACATATGACCTAACTTATGTATATTATTTTAATGATGAACTGTACTAGCTTGGAATTGAAACACTTTGTTTTTCCTTTGCAGACATTTTAACAACTAATTTGCCAGAGATTTGATGACAAGCGGTTTAATAAAGAAAGGAAATAAATATTGTGATTGCATGACCTATGGCTAGCCTTCTTAAATGTGATGTTAATATATTCCAAGTTATTTGTCATGTCTGCCAACTGTCAACCTTCTTTTAGACGATGAGACTATTCTTCTCTGCAGTTAACGCCCCTGAAAACTTGGTTTTAAAGACAAATTTTATAGACAAATTCTGTCCAACTAACAATCTGAGCAACCAACATTCTTTGTCCTAATGACATCCACAGCTGTCCACCACCATGTCCTCATACTGCTTATAGACCACATTGTTGCCCGAGGCAATGTAGAAAATGCTGATTTCACTGAGCTTGGAAGGGACACGGGAACTGGGTGTACTGTTATCTGGATTCACAGAGTTCATGAGGCACTGGATGACGGTGTAGTTGGTGGGCTCCAGGTGGGAGCGCAGGGGGGAAGTCGCAGACCCCATCGCAGTGTTGTGCCTTATAGCACCTTCGATGTGATCTTTAAAGATCACATGGAAGGGTTTACGACTGCAGTGGTTACTCTTACGTCAAGTTTTCCCTCCAGTTCCTCCAGCTGCTGCTCACTGCCCAATCCCACCAAATCACCAATTAGACAACGCTCTTTGGCGGTGCCGCCTGTTCTTCTTTTCATGTTTTGGACTAGGTTTGAGAGGCTTAGGGAGCTTAAATCCACTTCGCTCATTCTTCATCTTCTGCGTTATCTCTCTATGTGAGAAAGCCACCAGCAAAGCTTTGTGCTGCGGCAGCCTAGCATGGCGACCCAGCCCCAGGAGTAGTGGATCAGTCACTTTGTTGTTCAGTTCAGACAAGGCCACAAGGTAGTAGCAGGCTGGTGGTGGTTCTGTTGGATTCCTCAGATGGGCCTTCATGCTAGACCACACATCAGACACATCCCACCTGGGGAGACCGCCATCCAAAACCTCCACGGTTCTGGAGTTCAGGAACTGTCTCTGAAGCCCCCTCAGGGGAACAGGAGTACAGACAGATGTAAATTTCCTCTAGTTGTTAGGACAGTCGGGGTCTACTACAGGTTTCCTCAAGAAGATTTTCGTCAGCTCTGCCTCCACGAGCTCATCCATCTTGGACAGGCTTGACAAGTCAAACATGTAACGCTGAACGCTCTCACATGATGGAAGATCTGTGGAGGAAGAGGTAGGTAGGATATAGGTAGGATTTCAGAAATGCAGGGATTACAAGTTCAAATTTTTCCCCAACCCCCAAAAAAGGCTTTGACATTCTATCTAAAGAAGTCTATTCTTTGATCATTTGTATTTTCTGTAAATTTTATCTCCCAACATGATGGACTAAATTGATATTTCTAAAACATTTTTAAACTATGGGACTCCACTGTGGCTTTTTCCATGGAAAGCATGTTGGATTACTATGACAACTGGACAATGGAAACTGTCATATTGTTGGTTGCAGCAAAAGTGCAGCCAGTATTGAATGGGGTTTTGTAATGTGGTGATTCTGCTGTGTATTGCTTATTTTTGTCGTTTTTAATGTTTGAAAATGTAACATAAAATGTAATTAAACGTCAACTTGTTTCAACTTTGTTTCCATTTTGAAATGTAAATGTACACATCTCTGATAGAGCCACTTTGTGAACCTCTCATTTAAATGCTGTTTGAAAGCCTTCACCACAGTGGTGGTGACTTCAAACGCGCCCCATTGAGATTACATGTTAACCAGCAGTCATTTCCAAGCCAAGTCCAAGCTGCTGCCCTGCACTGCTAAAATCCTGATTTTATAACCACAGCGTGGTCTGACAAAAATCACCATACACATAAGTTGAAGACAACGGCTGTGCTGTGATTTCAGCTATATTAACTTGTAAAATGATCACTCAGAGAAAAGTTAGAAAGTTAGAAGCTCATTCACGTCTATGCAGCTGCCATGCGGTCAATTGAATTACAGGCATAGAGAGGTGTACCAGCATAGGGAAAGCCCGACCTCGCGCAGGGTAATACTGGCGACTCTCTTCTACAGAAAGTAGCTAAGGTGTGTCCAGAAAGTTGCTTGATTTGTCACTAGGTGCTTTTGTGAAAAAAAAAGTTGTTAAAACGGTGGGAAAAGTCGGTAAATCTAGCGACAAAGGCGCTAAATTGGCAACACTGCCTGTAACCCCCCTCATGAAGCAAAATTAACTGCGCCTATTATTTTGAAAGAGTAATGACCAATGGTGTAACTGCGCTCTGCTACGTGCCAGTTTAGCTTTGAATATGCTTTTTGTATTTTATGTAGTTCATACTGTTCTATAGAAAGGGATTACAGCTAAATTACGCTGTTGTCACAGGGACGATATTGTTAGGAATGACTTTCTGTTATATTGGCAGCTGTGGCTCAGGAAGTAGAGGGGATCATCATGTGTGAGTATGTGTGCGTATAGAAAGCGCTGTATGTAATGAAAAGCGCTGTATGTATATGTGTGTGAATGGGTGAATGTGGCATATAGTGCAAGGTGCTTTGAGTGCTCAATAAGACTACTAAAATGCAGTCCATTTAGAAGGAAAAACAAAGTGAAGGTTCATGTATTGTACACATTGTCTCCTCTTAATTTTAACCCTGGTACAACCTTGTTGTAAACGTAAAATGGCGTCAGAAGAAAAAACAATAAGTAGAATACCAGTTAAGACGAACATAACATACGGTGAGCTGAAAACTTAAAATAAGTTAACAACCACATAACTGTCTGTGGCAAATGCCTCTTCTACCGACAAATAACGAGAAGGAAAACTGTGATTGCATGACACCTGAATCAAAACAATGTGCATGTCACTCGGGTTCACCAGTGAAGGACCCTCCTGGCCTGCCTCGTCCAAATGGATTGTCAATCACTTCAGACCAGGCATGTGAACCAAACCAGACACGCCCCAAAACATACCCCTCTTTGAGGCCTAATATCTACTTAATTGTGGAATCATTTTCAAAAGGACCACCAGAACACTGATCAGAAAGGGTGAATTTAGCTAATGAAAAATGTACTGACTTTATATTTCATGAGAGAAGTTGAGGCTTTCTGAGGGGTATTCTATAGGAGCCAGAGATTTTTTTGGAGCCATCACCTACCCTGCACTGGATCAGATCAGAAACGGATGCTGATTTAGATGACAGTTCAGATGAAAGGAAGTGTAATTTCTCTAAAAACGAGCTTCCTTGCTTACGCTTTTCCTTGCATCCCTCCTTGCGGCTTTAGTGGAAAACAATGCCTTAAACAGACGTCTTTCATTTCTAAAATCACTTTTTGCAATTTAAGACTTGCTAGCTACTGCAACTACTAGTACCTTTTGCCAGGCATGCTTGAGTTAGCAGGAAGAGGCAAAGTTAGGTGACCTTTCAACTTTCTGGGTGGATTTTTTTTCTTAAGAATGTGGTCATGCTGTACGGATTGCATTTACACCTGACAGAGAGCTGAACGCAGTGCGACCCTGACCACCTCCAAATGTGTTCTGTTGTGATGTTTCTGTTGCGAAATGGGCGGCTCTATGAGCCGGTCCCCGTCTGAGAGCCGATTTCTTTTTTCTCCATATTTTTGAAAATGAATACAAGACAGAATAACAGGATGATCTTTTCGTCACACTGCTCGGCCATCTGCCCCCCATGCACTTACGGACCGTTTCGTTGATGTGCGTCAGAGAGTCAGATTTTTCTAGAATGGTTTGTTTTGGATAGTTTATTATTTATTTTATTATTCAATTTTATTTGATATGGACATCACAGTAACATTATAATTATAACATAGCTACAGTGCATCTGGTCCTTGTGCTTATCCACAAGGACCAGATGCACTTTGGTTTGTAGTGAAGCCCTATTTTTACAGCGTTCAATATAAATAAAATGTATAAATGTGTAGCATTAATGTTTTTACATTAATGTTTTTATACCAGACAATGTAAAAATTATGGTATTCTGGAAATTATAAGGTCTAGTATAATTACAATGAATAATTTCAGTGATATACATGAACACATACCAATCATAGGTCATAATATTGCAAAATTTGGCTGATTTATAAAAGTAAGAAATGGTACTAGATGAAGGGCTGTTTGGGAGATGAAAGAGATGGCTCTTACTGCTGAGCCAAATGATCTGGCTCACAAAAAAAAATCTCGAACTGCCATCACTATCGGTCTGGCTAATCTGATGGCATGTCAATTCCAAGGCATTATGAATGCATTTAAACCTACATTAACGTGTTTTTGCTTTATCAAGATGCAGACTGCATTTTAATGCAGGTGTATATAAGGTATAAGTATGCATCCTCACAAACTTACTTTAGTAGCAATAATGGATCAAACTCAGTATGTATGAATTTAGAAATTCCTCTCTTAAAAAAACAATCTTAAATCGCTTCAATTTTTGAATTTTTGAATTTCTTAAATTAAGACAAATTATCACAGAAAAAATGTTTACTAATGACAATAGTGCACTATACTAATGTATATGTACAGTGACAGCTTTTATTGCAACATTAACTCTGTAGCAATCTGTATTTAGATTTAACTTTAATGAGTGCAAGTTTAGCCATTTTTATAAATCACTCTAATTTGAATAACTTTATCATATAATCTTCATTTATATCTTAATTTCTTACATTTTGTAGGGCTATTTCCTTCAGTTTGGTATTCAGCAGTGAAAGAGAATCCGTTAGATTGAAGTCACATGACTGATTCATCCGTCTACATTTCACTGGCTATCACTGTATGTTTAGAACCATTTTCCTCAAATAAAAAGTCCTACTTAGCATCCAACATGTATGTAAACACATTCAAACATCCTTAAAACCAAACGCCAACATTTTGACCTTACACACTTTGTTTAGTTTCTGCTATAATGTGCTAGAGTACACAGTGGCAATCATGAATGCCACTGCACTACTTACAGACTTAACTATACACACATACTACATACAAACATCTACATGTATCTGATTCATTGAAACACCATGTTGTTTCCACTGGAGGAAATATTAAAACTCAAATTCCATTTTTTTTTACGGCTTGATTATTAAACGAAATGCAACAATTCTGGATTTTGCACAGATTTCCCCACATTTCAGGCTATTAGTTATTTTGGAACCTTTGCAAATGTGGGAATGTACACTAAAAGCCAATACAATATTTTAGCAGTTAGAACAATACCCACCCTACCCTGAACTTGACTATTCAGTGTGGTTGGTGCTAGAGGTTTGGTTTTGATGCCTTATTATGAATCATCTATTTATGAGCTCGGACAGACGGTGGGTGGACCTTGCTGGACATCCATTAACTACGCACCAGGCCTAAGTATTGAGAGCACATCTCACTGAGGTGGGTTCTTCTTTTTCTTTAATCAGGGTGACAAGTAATACAATATCATTGCAAAAGACGACTATGGTATCAAATACATATATCCCCTGCAGTGTCATATCTCTAAGTGAGTGTTACAGCAGGTAGTCTTTTTTTTCATCACTCTTCAGTATCAACAGAGTCACAGCTCCTACTCTTCCTCATCCTCTCACTCTCTCTATCTGCTGGTTCATTATGGTACCCGGCTAGCTGGCCTGCATCAGTCCTTGGTTTGATAAGAGGATGTTTCTGGAAAGCTCTGCCCAGGCCCCAGCACCTGTCTGACAGTCACATTCACTCTGGAAGTCTGCATGTATTTGGAGCACACCTCCCAGTCTTGCTTTGACATCCTCTCCACCACAGTGTTGTCCTGCAGGGATGAGGCCAGGCTGCAGCCTTCCATCTCTAAAATGGTATGTCCCTGCGGTGCTGGGACGATGCGTGGGACAGCATGGTAAAGGAGGCGGCTCTGTCCCGACATCACCATCACATCCCCATTGTGCATGTACATAGCAGTGGGGGGGTCCTGTCTGCATGTGCCTCCCAGGAGGAAGATGGCTGACTGCCCAAAACTATTACAAAAGACAAAAAGATTTACAGTGAAGGGGTTGGGATATTTTTCTGTAGTAAACCAGGCAATTACCATATTACAACTGCCTGAATTGCTGGTGCAGTAAAACAAATATCAAAACAAAACTGGCCTTGGCATTCTAAAACCTTAGATATGTCGAAGAATTCCTTTCTCTCAGAGTTGTTTACTCTAAGACTATTCTCCCCTCTCACCTAAATGACAGTAGTGGTCGGCTATGATCTAGTTCTGATTCGTCCACATGGATTCCTAGAGAGGAATCAGATCGGTAATAGTTGAGGATTCCAGCCTCTGCGTTGAATCCTGGGAACCCACAGGCAGCTGTTATTTGGAAGGACAGCAAGTGGAGATCAGTTGGAAAAGGAGTGTAATTTTTGGCACAGTAAGTCTGTGAATGGAATAACAGAGAAAACATTTGGACTATTACACAAAAAAAGAAATGTGAAGAGATGTTCTAACAGGCTGTGAATGGTTAAATAACACAACTTTCTTTCAATACATTTTTACAAACTTGTTCCCAGACAACCAGAAATCCTTCAAAACAACAAGACTTTTTGCCAAATCATCTTAAAAACTGTTAATGGACTGAACGAAAAGGTAAATTAAGTACACAATTTATGTGTCTAAATGTGTATAGACAATGGAAGTATTTATACATAATCTAGGTATTAAGAATAAAAGAGGAATGTTACAGTGGCCTGTGCCGCTATACTGGATATAGCTGACTTTTTCTTAAATTACACAACTCTATTTTTTCTTTTATAACTTTTAAAAATCCCTATGTTTATTCTGAAAGCCAGGGCTGTCAGACAGTAAGATAAAGAGAAAAAAAGAGTGAGAAATGCAAAAAAAAAAAAGAAAAAAGAAAAGGTCCCTGGCTTGACTTTAACCAGGCATAGTGTGGTTCATGGTTGTTATTTTAATCCCCTTGTTTCTGGAAAAAATCTTTACTTTGTATAGTGCAGCTATAATGTATATACATTTATAAATGTGACGATTGTCTAACAAAGTAGGGTGTGTTACTTACTTTGGAATCCCAGTTGTAATGATATCCCAGAGTGACCCAGCGCAGCCTCTCCAATAGACTCTTTTGTTCTCTCTTTCCAGAAGGAGGACAACTGTGGAGGGAATCAAACAAACAAAGAGCACACTTAAAGAGGCAGGCTGCTGGAAACCTGGACCAGTACACTGTCACTAAGCAAACCAAGCTTTCACCAAGGAACTTCCACCAAACCAAGCAAGAGTACAGC